>NW_010972775.1:16783742-16783972 GCF_000737465.1 Haliaeetus leucocephalus
CAGGGCGAGGGGAGGAGAGAAGAGAAGAGGGAGGAGGTGGAGGAGGAGGCGGTGGCGAGCTGGCCATGGCAGCAGCCCGCGGGCGGAGAGGCAGCCGCCGCGGGCTGCCGCTGTGATTGGCACCCCGAGGAGGAGGAGGAGGAGGAAGGCGCGGAGCAGCCGCGGGGCCCGCCATCCCGCGGCGGCGGTGCCCGGGAGGATGCCGGGGAAGCGGGGCTCGGCGGGCGGCG
>NW_010972775.1:16783982-16804527 GCF_000737465.1 Haliaeetus leucocephalus
CGGCAGCGAGCTCCCGGGGGCCGGCGCGCCGCGGCAGCGGAGGCGGCGGAGGAAGGTCTCCTGCTTCTCCAGCATCCAGCTCTTCCTGGTGTCCGAGTGCGCCCTGATGCTGGCCCAGGGCACGGTGGGAGCCTACCTGGTGAGTGCGAGCCGGACCGCGGAGCCGCCCCCCCCCTCCCCGCGTTACCTGCCGAGCCGGCGCGGCGGAGCCGAGCCGCTGCCGGGCGGGGGGCGAGCCGCGGAGCGGGGGATGCGCCGGCAGAAGTGGAGGGGAAGTTTTCCTCGCAGCCGGGGCAGCTCGGCGGGCAGCCCCCCCGCCCCGGGTGGGTTTGACCCCAACCCGGCGTTCCACGGCTTAAATGACTCAGCAGCGCGGAGGGGTTCCCCTCCTGCCGTCCCTCTCGCGTGTGCGGCGGCAACTTCTGCAGCCGGTGCCCGGACCCCCTCCCGAACGGGCGGCGCACGGCCGGGCATGCGGGCTGGCTCGTCACCGCTCCTGCTTCCCGAGCTGGCCGGTAGCTCGGATCAAATGCCAGCTTGCCCGGTTCATACTGAATAAACACCGAGAACACCTAACGGGGCGTTTACTCCGTGCCTCCCGCGCCGCTGCTTCTCCGTGTCCTCTTCAAGCGATGCAGCCGTGTTAAGCCCAGCAGCCCCCGAAGTCTCGGTGTTAGGTAGAGAACGGTCAAAATAAGGCTCTGCGCTGGATCTGCATAGTGAGACCTGGTGTCAGAGGCAGAACTGTAGCGGAAGAGTTGGAAAGATGTCCATACGGCTGTGCTGGTGCCTTTTGAGTATACACAGAGAGAGGCAGCCTGTGAAAATGAAGTGTTCTTCTTCCAGCAGATGTAAGTGTGTAGTTGATTTAAATTTCTCAAAATAGCTTGCTGGATTTCAGAATTATAGTTTCCATGGAAAAGAAATGTATTCATAATCTCTGAGGCTTTTTGAGGCCATACACGTAATGTATTATACAGTAAGTATAAGATCTCCGCATTTGGAATACTTGTATTTGGTGTTCAGCACTGCTCCTCTCTCACGTGTCAAGCTACTTATGCAAATTTGTACTGAACGTGATCTATAATTTTTCAAGGTACGTGGCTAAACTAACCGTGGTTAATATTCCCTGTTAATATGAATTGGAAATTAGCAGTCATCTCCGTATAATAAAACATGTAAGTTTAGTTTGGAACATATTCCTAATTGCAAAGGAAACTACATCACATCTGTTGAGATAAATCCAGCAATTCTACACCCTATGTGAGAATAGGTGGATATCGCTTAATTTGTGGGAGCCAGACAGGGACGTGCCTCTTTTATGGGAGTAATACCTTAGTAAGTAAATACATTGTTTCCGATGAGCTACTTGCAAAATGAGCTGTCAGCATGAATGAGTGTGGGATAATCCTTCATCAAAGTAATGGCCAAGGAAGAGCCCACTGAGGTGATGTCACCCAGCGGGCACCGCTATGCTGGAAATGTATAGATCTGCTCGAGCACTGTATATTGGCACGCTTTGCTACAGCGTCTGAGTGTAGGAGCAGCAGTAATAGTCCCTAGTATGGCATTTTCCTCCAACTCCTTTGCGTTGCTCTCTCCTCACCAGTTCAGCATTTCTTTTCCTGTTTTCCCCAACTCTCGTGCCGTGCTTTGTACCGGAGTAGCGCGCTTACTCCCTCTCGCTCCTTTGGAGCGTTTCGTGCACCCCAGCCTCGCCAGCTGGAAAACACCTCTGCCGTCCTGATTCCCGGCGTCCTCCCTCCCTCCTCCGAGGGGTTAACTCGACTGAGGTGCTGCTGTCTCTACCCTCTGCCATTCTCCAGGATTGTATCCTGGCCAGCATGACATCATGCCCCCATGGCCAGCCTGATCCACAAACAGTAACAGACAACTGGTCAGTGGGGGGAAGAAAAAAAGAAAACTAAACTCACAACAATCCCCAGCATGCATAAGCAGTGGCCCAGCTGCACTGGGCAAATGTTCCTCCGTTCCCTGTATAATTTGTCTGCCGTCATTGCAAATACCATGCAGCTCTTCATGCAATGAACAGATGCAAATGTGGAATTATCTTTGGAGGGTAGACCTGTGCTTAAAGAGAATCTGGATGAGCGCTGCGCTTACAGGTGTCATGCGGGAGTGAAAGCAGAAGCAGGGAAGACGCTTGGTGGAAAGTGTGGAGGACCTAATCATTTTTGCAGAGCGAGTGTCCCATGGGGCCAAGGGCTGTTCTCACGTGCCGTCTTGGGGTGAAATCATTGGAGGCACTGCAGAGTTGCCCAGGTGTAACTGCAAGTGGATATTCATTTACTCGGGCTCCTGGGATGAGCAGGGGCTGTTGGGCTCAGCGGCGGCGGTGGCGTGCCGGGCTGTTCCCCGAGGGACAAATTAGCGGGCGAGACAAAGCGGAGAGCAAACAGAAAGACAGACAAATAGGGAGATGCTGCGGAGGATGGACACTGTGTGTAGTTCTGGGCAGTTGAATAAACTACTAATTTTAGCCTGTCAGCAGTAAGCGAGTACTGTATTCATACTTCTGCTTTGCTTGGCCACATGTGTGACTTTCCCTAGTTATTTGTAACTCAGGAAGAGAAACCTTTTTTCTCCTTATACGGCGACAAGTTGGTTTCCTCGTTTTTTGTCTGCCTTGCTCTGCACAGGGAGACCATGAGGGCAAAAACTCAGCTTGTTAAGAAAACAAGGCAGGGGCTTGGCTTCTTAGGAGTGATTGAAGAGCTCAGTTTTGATTGGGCTTGGCTTTCATGTCACTACATTTAGAAGTGGATATTGTTATTTCTTTTTAGAGATGTAAAAACTTCTTTTTTCCATGTTCGCTGCACAATAAAGTAGTAGCGCCTACTTGAATATATGTACAAAGCATACATTCATTCATTATGTGGTTTTGAAGCAAAGATCATTCACTTTTATTTGTTCATAAAACATTGTGCTTGCCAACAGGGTTTTATAAATAATAAATGCTGATAAAAATCTATAAAGTCCAATTCTTTTCCCACAGAACTCAGCAGTGAAAATACATACCTCAGGATGCCAACAGTGGTTGTCTCTGGTTAATTAGTACGGTGTTTCTGACGTTCTTCATGTGAAGTTTTAGGGAGCATTTGATCAATGTCATGTTCCAAAATATTTGTCAATTATTGTGCTTGCTGTTTGCAAAATGCACATGTTCCAAAATGACTTGGTGCCATATCCTGCATAGTTTATGCAAATGCAAGCCTGCGCTGCTGCCTTAATTTCTGGGGCTGCTGAATACACCCTATTATTTGCATATTCTTGTAAGGTTTTGTGTATGCATTTATTTGGTTTCATCTAATTACTCCTGCGTGCTTTTGGAAACTTGAATTTCCCAGCAACTGCAGTGGCAGCGGGGAAAACGCTGCTTGTAGTCTGCAGGCATTCGGGCTGCAGAAGTTACTCAGGTTTTTCACAGCAACTTTTAAAAGCCCACCCCCGGTCACTCTCCTGCAGTGTAGGTCCATGGATTGAAGAGCCGAGCGTTGCTGGTGCAGATGGCACCAAGAGGGAAAGGCTGGAACCTCTGTTTTTCCAGCCGGAGCCTTGTGCCTTTCAGGCGAATGCAGCAGTGTGATCAGTCATGCCGGCCATGCAGCGATGAGGATTTCGATAAGGCTGATTCACATACCTTGGCAACACTTCCCTCCCTGTCCACCCCCCACCCCTGGATTCCTGTGTGCATCATATTTTGGAATATTTTAACTGGTAATAATGTTCTAAGTGCTCCTGATGGTTTATCACTGAGGCATTTCATCAACCTGCCAGTCAAATCTTTTGCCTAGCCAGTGGTGAAATCATTGCTTTAGCAGAAGGCGAAGAGCTCTCGGTTTGACAGCCACAGTTTGTGGAGCAGGAGCGCAATTTAATTTTCTCTCCCTAGCCTTTAGCCTCGGCTCGCTCCGGTTCAAACTGACCTAGTTGCAAGCATCCAACATCTGCCAAAGTCACGGGCTTCTTTAGATAAAGGGCATGCATATGGGAAGCGCATTGAGATACAGTTATTTGGTGTGCTCCGGCTAGCTGTTTTTAGAGAGCTTTACTGACGTGTCTCTGTTTGCTGCAGCTTTGAATGCAGCTATTCATGTGTTTTATCAAGGGATAGAGGATGACTAGCCTGAGCATGAGATGGAAAGGAAAATAATTGGTCCCTCCCAAGGAGGGTGCATTGGTGTTTGCGTGGGAATGAATGCCAAATTGTTTCTTGTTTTGCTGAATGAAAACTTTTGAGCCACACTTAACTTCCCGGCTGTAGCTTTGCCCGTGCAGCAGCGTTTGACTGCAGCTTGCAAAAGCCCTCTTAACATACCTGCGGTAAAAATCGTACTCTGTGAGTCCAGGTGAGATTGGGCGTGTACATGTGGTCTCTGAGACAGGCTCCTTCTGTTCAGTTTTATTGCTACTGGCGTTTGGGATATTAATGAAAATTTAAAAATTCCATACTCAGGGAAAAAAAGTCAGTATCAAAGATAAATATAGAAGTTAATCATCAAAGGGTTCCTGCTGGAACAAACAGAAATAGGGGGGCCTGTGAGATGGACACCAGGGAATGGAGGAATTAAGAGCAGAATTTGGCTCTTGGATTTTTAAGTTGCTTTGGTGCCAACCCCTTCCCCTCCTGTGTTAAATGTGATAAATACAATACCATTTTCCTGTTACAGAAAGCAGTTGTCTCCTGTTGTACAGACCCGGTCAAACCCTCCTTCAAGTCAGTAGAGAGGTCCATGTGGAGGATGTCATTAAAGGCAATTTTAGTGTAGGAGTACTGCAGTGCTTCAAAGGTTTCTGTTGTGCTTGGTGTTGTACAACAGAATTTGCCCCTAAGTATTTGCAGTCTATTTGCAGTCTACTATTTGAGTAGACTGGGTGGGAGAGATGTTGCAGGTGGGTAAGCTGAGGCAGAGATTAAAAGCTTGATTTTGTTGCTGAAGCTATTGATAAAGCTTTTGCTTGGTTAACAGTGGCAGAGCCTGAATGGCTTAGGTATGGGCAGAGAAGAGTCTGGCAGAGCAGGGCATTCCAAGTTTCAGGTGCTTCAGTCCGGTGACTTAACTGCAAGAGCAGTTTTTCCCCATTGAATTTATTATTGTTTTTATTAAAGTATTTATTTTCCTAGAATAAGAATCAGCTTTAAAATACTGCTGTCCTTTTTTTTTTTTTTTTTTTATTTCCATCCTCAGCAGTGCTGAGTAATAAATTAGCTGTAATGCTCATAATTTATTTGTCACTGGGGTATTTAAGGGGAAAAAAAAAAACCAAGGAGTGAAAATAAATGTTTTAGTAGGGATGAAGATTGCCAAGCATTGGCTGGTTATTGCTTACAGTTCATTTTCCCTTAATATATCTTTGCTGGCAATGTTATTTCTGGAAAGTTGTTTCTAGTATGCCTTTCCCATTAGAGAATATTGTCTTGTTTTGCAGCTGAGTTGCACAGAAAGTTATTCTAAACTAGCTCTTTTGACTACATTCATATTTCTTCTCTAAGAAGCCTTTTGATGTTTTTCGGGTCTCTGACTGTAGAGTAGAGGAGAAACCAGATCCAGCTCTGTGTTCTGATGCCTTCAGACTCCTGTGGGGCTTGGGTCGGGAGTGTGGCATTGACTTTATATAAATTATATAAATTCTGATCCAGGTGTAGGTTGGATTTTTGAGTACCAGGAAGGCTTGTGAGTAACTGGCATTTATACTTTGGTTTACAGTTGTTTTTTTTTTAATCTACTACTAAGATATGAAATGGTGTAGAGAGAACAACATGTTTATCTCTTATATTATATACTGTGTGCCATTTGCAGAGTAAATCCAAACTTACAGTTTGATGCCTTCTTGGTTAAATGCATTTAAAGGCAAAATGCACTTGATGTGTGAGAGTGTGGACTAATTGATTTTAGTATTTAATTCTTTTTATTATTTTTAGGAGAAAGTTTGGCAGTTCTTCCTTGTCCCTGTAAGGGCCAAGTGATATTTGTAAGGCCTGAAAGAAAGAGCAGCCTGTTAGAAATGTTATGATCCATCGTAAAACCAATGTCTCATTTCTTTTGGCCAGGCTTCGCTTCCAAAATCTCTTTTAGCATTTGCTGTGTGCCTATGTGACAACCAGCTCTCTGAGTTTTAATGGCCTGCAGTATTAAAGCAGCTGAGGTTTAAAGGGATCTTGAATTAGATCAGAGAATACATTGGTCTGAAGGTCTGTGTTGTTCTTGCTTAGTAACTTTATGCAGCGTGACTCTTTAAATCGTAAAGTAGGCCCTGTCCCAGAGAAGGCTCCGCTGAACTGCGATCCCTCTCCTTCTCTGCAAGGGAGAGCGGATATTCCCTGTTTCCCAGAAAGGGGTGTCTCTCAGGTTGCATGGGCTTTCTTTTCCCTTGCTTTCAGGGTATTGTAAAGGACCAAAAGCCGGCTTCTGTTCTGCTACAGCAGTGTAAATTTATTGCTTCAAAAGAGTTATTCTGCAATTCATCAAAACGAATTTGTCCTCTGTGTATAATAATCTAAAATGTTTCCTTACTTGTACACTCCTTGGTCTCTAGTTATTCCTTCACGGTAGCAAGATTAAACAATGGCGTACTATTTAGTGGGTGAGGTTGCAGCTTGGATGAATTAGTGTAGCTTTGTCTTCTGATCAACGCCAGATGAGGCTGCGAAGTGATATATTTTAAGCGTCATCCAAGGAAGTTTAAATAAACACATGATAATACTTTGGGTAGTAACTCCTTTAAGTGCTCCAGTGAACTTCAGAAGAATTCATTTTTCCTATTGCATAGAAAAATGGGCCACTGATGTTGATTTACAAGGTTTCATTATAACTCTGCAGCAAAACCAGGACTAGAACCCCAAGAGTCCTGTCTCCAGGTCACCTTGGAGTAACCACTAGACTCTCTGTCTCTTTGTAGATACATACTGCAATGCAAATAGCATTGCCTGCTCCACTAAGTAGAGAGTTCACACTGCCATGCTTCATACACTATCAATACAATCAATAGCGATAGCAAGCTGTTTAGGGAGTTCCTGGAGTGTCTGGCACTTGTTCCCTTCGGTGCAGGGAGGGCTCTGCCCTGTCGTGGGAAGCATTTTGTAATGTTTAGAGAGATGGTCCCTGCATCCAAGATGTTTCAGTTTGAGTGGATGGATCAAAGCATGGAGAAAAGGAACCATTCCTTTTTCCCAGATTTTAAGTGGGGATGCAATTGTAATCAAGCAGAGATGAAGACCTACAGCACAGGCATGACTGGATCTGCCCCTCGTCACTTAGCAAATCGAGGAAAGACCTCAGAACTAAAATCAGATTTCTTAAGCTCTCCAGTTAGCAACTTTCTCTTTTCCAGCCTTATTCTGAACGTGATGCGCTTCTGCATTTTGATACCTAAATATTCCTTACCGAAGTGAGTGAGGCGGGCCCCCTCCTTCTGCTGGTGCACAGTGCCCATTGTATTGAAATTGAAGATCTTTTTACTGGGGCTCGTATTCCAGCAGTGCCTGAACACACTCAGTAATTTTAGATGACTGCTTGCGGCATAAAAGCAAAATCTTTATTTCAGGTTTGCTTGAATATTTATCGTCATTGTTATTTATTTTCTATGGTTCAGGAAGAAGAAAACCAATTTGCTTTGGTTTGGTTTTTGGTTTTGCTCTCTGTTGCCTCTCTCTCTTGGTAGTATCCTTTCTCCTTGCCAAGAAGCCAGCTGATTTCCCTGTATTTTTTTAACATCTTAATCTTTTTAGCATCTGCAGCTATTGCATGGATGATTTCTGCATGTTCGCAGGCCCAGTGACTTTTAGATAAGTGGCTGTGAGGGGCAGGTGTGGGAACACAGAATTTGTTTTTCCATGCTACATAATGATCTGTTTTCTGGGCAAGGAATTGGAATTGTCTTATTTTTAATATTTAAATGTCCTTTTAAAACACTTACCATGCTGTTCACCTGTATAATTATAATGCCTTAGCTTACTGAAAGTGGAAAAAGACTTAAAATTCAGTTTTATGGTGATCCATAA
Source organism: Haliaeetus leucocephalus (assembly GCF_000737465.1). NCBI lineage: Eukaryota > Metazoa > Chordata > Aves > Accipitriformes > Accipitridae > Haliaeetus > Haliaeetus leucocephalus. The sequence goes on from NW_010972775.1 coordinate 16,792,006, forward strand.
AATGACAGTGAAGTTTTTGAAGGAACCTGGATAATTCAGTTGTATTAAGGTCTTTGTGACTCACCCAGCATTATGGTTTCTGAAGGAACTATGGCAGATTTGCTTTCAAGGTTGGTTTTTTTGGGGGGGAGTGGGGTGGGGTGGTGTTTTGATGTTTGCATCTGAATCCAACTTTTTCCTCTATTATTCTTCCGCCCCCCTCCGCTCCCCCCCACTCTGAAACTGAAAGAAAGCTTGGCTGTTTGGGAAGAGTTGTGGGGGTGTGGGTGTAGAAGAATACAGAAACCTTTCAGAAATGTTTCCCTTTTCATTTTTAAAACATATAGTGGTATATTCCCCCCCCCCCACCCCCGGGGGGGGATTTTTGGCTGAATTGAAATCGGCATTGGTTTGGGGTCAATATATAAGAAACAGCCTAGTAGTGTATGTTGTATGTATGTATTTTAAGGTGATACTTAACATTTTAATGCCTGAAGAATTCAATGAAACGACATGGAATTGCTTTACAGTTGAGGTGCCAGGTAGTGGTGCCTTCTATGTTACTAAATCAGATGAATTATTCTATAAATTTATATAAGGTGAAAAGTAAGTATTTTTCCTGGAGTCCGCTTGGAACCTGTATTAGATGGGAGCTTTGCACGCTCTCAACTAGCAGGGAGCACCTACATTTGTATGCAGGGTGGCCAGAGGCTAGCAGTGATGGGTATGTTTGCTGTATCGGGACAGAGTTCTGAGTCTTCTGTAGTTTCAGATTTGTTTCATCCCTTTAATTCTCCAAAGGGATAACAGGGGGGTGAGAAAACACTGTTAACTTCATAGGATTGCAACCTGTGGTGTTAAACAATGGATGGTCTTTGTTTTTTCTGGTGGAACTTTAACAGGAAGAGCTGCAGAAAGGTTGCTTTGGGGTTCTTGTTTTTTATTTCTGAAAAGGAGGATGTGAAATAGCTGCTACCTCTTTCCACTTCTCTCCTCAGCTTCGTGCAAACACTGTTTGGCACATCATTAGCAGTAGACCAGAGAGTTGTTCGGGAGTTGCTTGATGCTGGAGTGTGGGCCAAACCTCACACTTTGGCTTGAAGGGAATCTCTGAAAGGCTGCAGGAGGACTGGCATGTGCCTTATGGGGTACAGTAGCAGGACGAGTCCCCTTCGCCTCTGAATAATACCAGACCTGTATGTACACATACACATGTCTATACTGAGAAATGTCAAGGGAGAGGAGGGGCAGCATTTGAAGCTTCCAAAAGAGAAGCTAAAAATACTGACTAAAAGAAAAAGATTTTGAAAAATATGAAGGAGAAATGCCCCCAGTAGTGTCCTGCTGCTTGTTGTGCCGCGCTAATGACTTTCATCTGCTGGAAACATGCTTACTTCTCATCCTGACACGGTTCGAGTGTTGCATGATGTATTGAGATGCCAAAGTAGGGGTTGATCCTTTCTTTCCCTGTAACTGGGAAACAACAGAAAAATAACAATATGTAACTAGGTCTTGATTTTTAAAGAGGAAAACCTTGAGTTTAGTTTTCTAGTTTTTCAGTCCTATGGCTTGCTTCTCATCATTTCTCTGAGCTGCAGGAAGAGCTGTCATTGTCATGGTTTAGTAAAGCTATTTTTGCCAAGTTGTTCTTAAAGCTTTAACTTTTCTCTTTTTAAAGAGCATCCACCTTGCTTGGTGAGGTGTTGTGGTGGGTTAACCTTGGACTGCAGCCAGACGCCCACCCAGCCGCGCTCTCACTCCCGTTCTCAACAGGGTGGGGGCAGAAAATGAGGTGAAAAACCTCGTAGATTGAGATAAAGACTAGTAATTACTGTCAGGGGCGAAACAGACTTGACCTGGGAAAGATTAATTTTTATTGCCAATTAAAATAGATTTGAATGTTTAAAACAAAGGCAAAAATTGAAACACCACCTTCCCCCCATCCCACCCCTTCTTCCCAGGCTCACTGGGAGCATGTCTCCATCGGCTGCTCACTGCGTTCTGCTGGGAGAGCATCCGCCCTCGCCCATGAGCTAAACCGTTAATCATGTTTGAGCATCAACATGCTCGTTGCAGAGATGTTGGCTGGCATTGGGTAAATGGTTTTCCCTGTGCTTGGATCCTGTCTGCACTTGGTGGTCAGTTGCTGGGTTTTGTGGTGTGCCACTGGGCAGCAAGCAGGTTCAGCCGAAGGAGAAACACGTCTGTGGGACTAAAACATGGTGACGTTCTTTCTGTCCTGCAGGCGTTGTCTGTAAAATTTGATTATTGTGGGAATTAACCTTCCCCATAGCCTCTGCCAAGTGCTGCGGTTTGTGTGATGGGCAGAGACAGTGTTGGGCGTATAGGCGCTTTATGTGAAATAGTGGGCAGCATTTTTAGGGCTTACCAGCAAAAGAAAACTGTGGGTTTTGTTTTTGTCTTGTTCAACGTACAGGGCCGAGAGCGGTTAATTACAATGGGCCTTTCAGCCTCTGCATGAGATGCACACTTTGTTTCCTGCTGCCTATGGCTAGTTATAATGCAGGTCCTTATGTCTGAAGTCAGCGCAGCTGCTGGCTGAGGGTCAGGAGCTTTAGCTGAAGGGATGCCTTGTCTAGAGGTGCTTGTTTGTGAAGGGCAGTGATGTTAGTTTTGTAGCATCAGCTGGTTTTGGTGATTGGGTAGTCAGTCTCATCCGAGGTGGTTAGTGCAGTGAACATCCACTGAGCTCGGTTGTGTTCCTGCAGGAGCCTGCCACATCTTATGTTCTCCGGCTTTGGTCTAGAGAGGGGTGCTTTGGCCCCATGTTTGTATTTCTGTTGTCAAAATGTGGTGTCAAAAACCACATGGTTAGCTTGAGTCCTTGAGTCACAGTGCTATGATGCTAGTCTAGGTTGGGTTTTGTTTTCTTTTTCTTCTCTTGCTGTAATCTGTGATATTTGGTACTATTAAAAAAAATTGTATATCAAAGGAGCTGGCTTGAGGTTACTGAAAAGCTTTCCCGTAGTCTTTGGAATTCAAACCTACCAACTTGAAAGAACTTGAGAGCAAAGGCTGAAAAGGGAGGATTTCAAGTATTCCATGGAGCTAGATAAACCATTTGCTTCCAAGAGTTTATTTGCTCAATTGAGGCCACTTCTGCATTGGCAAATCTCTCTGTGAATGAATGGATTCCAAAAACAGCTTGGGAGTTATTCGATGGCTATTGAAGTTAAGCCACGCTAGCAAACCATGTGCTAGAGGCACAGCTTTGTGGGTTTGCTGTGTCATTTGGCGCAACTGTACAAGCTTTCTCAAATGCTGGCCCTATACAGAAGTCCAGTGTTTTCTGTGGATTAGGATGCATCAAGGCTGCTGTGTTGCTCTTAATCTCAGTGCTAGCTCTTACCAAGAAGGCAGAAGTTTCAAATCTCTTCTTGCTGTGTCTTGTGGAAGCATTTGGGGCTTATGGTGTAGCCTCTTGTAGCTGAGATGGCATTTATTGATGTGAATCATTCAGCTTAATTCAATGCTGGACAAGCTTTTTGCCAGAATTTTTATTTTGCCTTCTTATTTAAATAGATCCCTAATGAATTACTGTAGTTGTGTATAATGACTCTTGGGAAATATTGGATGCAGCCTCTAGAATCAGTTCTGTGACGTTTTCAAATTGCAAACTCTTGAAGTATATCTCTGAACAGTGCCCAGAGTCCCTTGTCGCTATCTGAGTTTTCAAGATGCTCCCACGTTAATGAGGTCCATCATTGGTATTCTGTGGGCAGATATCCAGTGAGCAACTGGTTAGCCGGGTAACAACTTGGAGGTAAATCTGATTCCAAAGTTCTCTCTGCTTTCACTGCATTGCTGGGATGAGAGGGTGACTGGCAGGAGAAACTGGCTTGTTTTCATCCAGGACACAAGATTTTTATTTTATTTCCTCAGGGTCAGGGCTTGAAACCAGTTGTGGACTCTGCACAGCTGGGATTTTGAGTCAAGGGAGGGAGAGTGGGAGAGTTTGGGATGGAGGTAGGAAGGCAGAATTTAACTTCTTGGAGAGTTCTTTTTACATAAGAAGCTTCAAGTGGGGCTGCAGCAAATAGTCATATGGCTTCAATGAATTGGATTTCTTTCTTGTAGAAGCCACAGTGAGTCTAGGAATCAGTATAAGGTTGTATGGTCTCATGTCTGGAAGCTTTTTTCCAGGCTCTCCTGTAATGTCCCAGCTCAATACTTCTGCGTCCCCATCTTCAAAATGACTTGCTCTGAGATAGAGTTACTGTTTGGGGGGTGGATGACCAAAACAAACAAAAATGTTCTGCAAATGGCCTGTGGCAAAGTGCTAACAGTGCCTTTTGGCATGAATGGAGTGTGTCTGGTTACTCCAATGTTGAATTTGACCAAAACGTTATGGATTTCTGTTAGGCATTGCACTGAAGCTTCAAGGTATGGGGTCTTTAAGAGATGCACAGAACTTTGCTGCACTGGAAGTGCAAGTTGAAACTAAAATAACCTTTGCTTTCTCCTTTATTTACCCCCTATGGTGCACAGTGTGTAGATTCAGACACTTTCAATTTGGTTCTCAGCATCCTGATTACACTCAGAACTCTTGGTATCCAGACAGCATCATGAAAAACTAAGTTCATCGAGTGTTTCCAGCAGTCCATGTCACTGTATTTCCCTGCCCTCTCCCTCGTCCCTGCTGCTCATGCAAGTGAGAGATTAAATGATGGGGGAACAGCAACTTGTTTCCTCTGAGCCAGTATTGGCTAGGCAGATTCTGTTGATGGTGGCATCTTGGCAGGGATGGAAGAACATTCCTGCCACACATGGGTAATGTTTTCAAGCCAGGCTTTTACTTTGCAGCTGGCTGTCCAGAGTTGTCATGTCCAAACTGACTCCCTTCATCAGTCAAGACTAATGTTCGTGCCCAGAAAAATCTGGTTTTATTCGTGTTTGGACAATGTGACATGTGGCAGACTTGGGAGTGGACAGCTTTGCCCATGGGATAATGCTTGTTGGCTGAGACACAACTACTATTTGTATTTTCTGGTGAAGATGCAGACTAGGGATGTTTGGGCTCATTTCCTTGCTTTGTCGTGGACTTCCCAAGCCCTTCTTTGGGCTTTTTCTTTCCATCAGCAAATGTGCTAGCTGTGGTATTATCTGGCTTCATGGGCATCTTGTAGGCTGGGATGATGGGCACTCAGCTGCTACAATGACGGTAACTGGAATGAAAGAGGCACCTTGGCTTGGACCCTGAACCAGGTCTGTATCAGCTACCATAACAAGTTGAATTAAATGAATTAATGGACTAGTAATTTCGTGTTATCCTACCTGTGGCTGATCTGTGAGGCTTCTCCCTAGGCTATGATGCAGCCTTGTTGCCAGCTGAATGGTATCACAGCTTCCTTCACACCTGCCTGAAACTACAGGGTTGAAGCATCTAGCCCTTTGTTTTTTGAGCCTTCATAGGAGAAGACTACTCGGGGCTGCTTTACTTGCTCTTTGGTAGTGATGGATTTTAAAAGAGCCTGAGGGTATTATTTTTCAAAGATGCTTTCTGAGCCATACTCTCATTGACAAAAGTGACTTACTCTAAGTGTCTCTTTCAAAATGGGACTCTTGCTCCAAAGCCACTAAAGTGCTTTTGAAAAATCTCCTTCCCTGTTATGCACTGCAGTGGACTGCTTCAGTGGTGTCTAGCTTCATTCAAAGCAGGCCAAATTTAGAGTTTAAATGTTACGTGCCTGGCTAATAAACTGTATTGTAATTAGTGCCTTGGGGAGGTGGGAACCAGCGAGAAGCTGAGTATAAAGAGAATGAACTTCATGTAGAAGCTGTCTGCGAAGGATGAGTGAAGAACTGTGGAAGGAGATGAAAACATGGGATTTGGAATGGCTGCAGAGGATATGTGCAATGGGAAGAAAATGGGCATGGAGCTGTGAGGAAAACTTTAATTGGCTTGGGTTAAAGAAGACAAAAGATCTAGCATAGCAGGTAGTGAGACTGGATGAAGAATGATCTTTCCACTGGTAAAATCCTCTCAGTTAACGTAACCTGCAGACAGGCTAATGCAAGCACCAGTTTTCCAGCTTTCCCCTTGCAATCTGGACTGGACTCATCCCTATTCTCCGTCACAAGTCCACTAATGTCATCTCCCAGTTTGAGAAACCCATGCTCAGAGGCTGCATGGGCCACTTTGCTGACATATCAGGGGCTTTGTCTTGCTTGGTTTCATGCATATGGCTTTCATTTCCCTTGCTTGCTGTTTATCTCCCAGCGAAGCTTTATATGGCTTTGAGCAATGCACTGGGAGATGACAGATGCGTGTTGGTGGGAATACTGCAGCCATGTGTGCAGCTTTTGTCCTGGCTGGTCTGTCATGCACCTGCAAAATCAGGTTAAGAGAAACCAGAGGTTGGGAAAGTACAAGGAGGAAAGAGATAGCACTCATGTTGGCTGCGCTAATTGGTTAGTGAATGTCTCTGTCCTGGTGTTAAACATTGAAGGCGAAACCATTGCTACTCTGCAGTGCCTGAATTCTGGATTCTTCCCAGAATTTGGTGTGCCCCTGCTGTAGGAGCAGTGGTCCTCCATGGGAACCTCTCTTGCATTGTGCTTTTGCTCATGTCAGACTCTGGTAGGTAAGTAGAAGAGGTGGTGACTTCTGTTTTCCTTGAATGTGCTAGCTGAATTTTTGCAGGGTCTGGTGATTCTACAGTGAAGGGATCCCGTCAGCTGCTGTTCGGTGCCTGTCTCTGACACGGGTTATTGTTAATCCTGCAGACACAGGGGTGAAATTCAGCCATTTGTTGTGTACAGCCACAGCAGATGCATTTGTTCATTGGCTTTTTGATAGCTCGCTTCACAGTGGATCCTAAGGACCAGAGCTCCCATCATCTGGTGAGACATCTCGTTGCCTGTATCTCCATTTTACAGGGGACACATTGAGACAAGTGAGATTATGACAAGTCCGCAAGTTCTAGCTAGATCTCCCGTTTAATTTTTCTTCAACTGTAAGAATCTTTTTATTCCCTATGTGTTATTTTGTGTGTGTTATTTTAAAAGACACTTGTAAATTGCCTTCTGTTCAGGAGGAAAGAGGCTTGCTGCCTTTGAGAAGTGGCAAAATGGGGAGATGAGACGATGGTACAGGATATAAAGTTGCATGGCTTGTGTTGCACTCAGGACTGCCAAACTTAAACATGCAAATGTCACAAGTCTGCCCTTTACAACTTCCACCCCACCATTCTTCACACAGGAAATGCTGAGATAATAACCAGGTTCTCAGATGGGAATAGATTTAAGATCACCTTCAAGCCCTGGCTTGTCTGTTTACACCATGAGCCCCCCGTGCTCACCCCCCAACCTGCCCCATTCTTCAACGGGAAGTTCAGCAGCAGCCGGCACGCAGCTCCTGTTCGTACCCTTGGCTCTGCACAGAGACAACGTGGAAGGAGAAATGAGTCGTTTGTGAACAGCTTTGTAGGAGGGTGTTACTTGGCAAATAAGCAGGATGACACGGACAGCTCTTGTGTGGGCTGCAGGGTGTGAGATGGGGATAAGCAAGCAGCTCATGTAGCTTTGGGACAAGCTCGGGGTGTTGTTAGTTAAGTGGTAGAGAGACCCTAATTCCACCTGCAGATGCTTACAGTAATTTGGTGTTTCTTTTATGAGTTGTTATGAATCACAATACAATGTGGCCATTTTGTTGGTTCCCTTTTAAATGGCTTCCTTCCTCCCAAGGCTTACTAAATTAAAGCGTTTCATGTACTGGTTGATGAGAAATGCCTCTAACTTCTCCCAAAGCTGAGTTCCCATTTGTTGTAGCCAGGCATCCTTGCTGCTGGGTAGGGAGTGGAGTACGAGAGATATCAGCAGAGCCAGAGCAGATGAGGAGAAAAGTAGTAGGACTTGTCAGAAAACCTCCTCTCTCAGTATATAGCCTTTATATAATCACTGTTGTCCTCCAACCGTGAAAACTGAATTCAGCTTCCATCAAAGCTTTTATTAATGCTGCTTCAGAGTGTCCTGCCTGTGTCACTTCTGCCCTGGTTCGTGCCTGGCAGCTGGGACTGCTTCTGCAACCAGCTCCACAGGCCTCTCTTCTTGATCTGCACTGTGGCATAACTCGGATGCAACCCTTAGCCCTGAATTCAGCTCTTGTTCATAAATTAAGATAACATGAAGTCCCTTGCATGACAGGTTTTCTTGCCAGGCTTGCGTTATGGTTTCTGCTGTGGTAAGTAGCCCTGTTTATAGTAGAAAGCCTTCTCTGCAGGCATAAAAGTGTTGTGTTAGGAAGTATTTTACTAGGTAAACAAGCAAACTTGCATTGATTTGGGGAGGCGGAGAAGTGAGGGTGTTGCAGTGTGACAGCTTACAATCCTGCCTCTCCAGTGCTTTGATAGTACTTAGGAAGGGACTTTTTTCCTGTTAACAGTCTTCCAGAGACATGAGTTTCATCTCCTCTTTGCCACTGGAAGTGAACCTTGGGCGATGGTGCCCTGTTTACAGAGTCCCGGACCCATGTATGAATCTTGTTGCCAGTCCTTTATATGGCCAAGAGTGCCTTTGATGCTGTAGGAGCCTACATCTGAGTTATATACAATTTAAATTCTTCTTCATCTGGCTTTGTACACCTACTTGCCAGCCACAGGAAAAAAAGGAGATCCATCTCTGAATGTGTCAAAGATGCTCTGGCTGCTTTCCCTTGGCTGTTTACTTTGACAGAGCTAAGTGGCTGCCCCTGCTCACGAGCCCCGGCTGCTGTGCACTTATTCCACGTGGAATTCTTCATCCTCCGGGTTTGAAATGTGCCGGCGGCACTGTTCTGTGCTACAGTTTTTAAAGCACGCAAAAATACGGTTACAGGGTTGAGGTCTGTGCTTCTTAGTATGCTTATGATGCATTATTTTGCTGCCAGTGAAAATGACATAACATTTAAAAATAAATAAGGATTCACATATCCACTAGCTTTGTTGTTTGTGTGCTACTAAAGAGCAGTGTAGGCTACAAATGGATTCTGGCATGGGATGTATTTATGTAGATAACTTGTCAGAGACTGAAATACTACCTGCCTTCCCACAGTGAGGTGAATCTTGAACAGCAGCAGACTTGGAGGCAGAAAGCTTGTGTGGACAATCAGTCTGCAGTTGTGATAATATCACCATATGTTGGGACTTCAAAAGGTTAACAAAATGCAGATCTCGGCCATGGTGCACATCTGTTGCAGAGCAGCAGAAAAAGCCTTTCAAGTTTTACTAGGAAGTTCGGTGTGGCCTGGTGCTCTGTACCTGGGTCTATTTTGAGCTGTCGGTGACTCACGCTAACTTTCCATGATGGATGTGAGGGGGTAGTTGCAAATAACACCCCTGACGCTCTTTTTGTTCACACCTCTCTAAATGGGGCAGTGTTCCTTCTCTTCCTCAGGGGAGGCAGGGAAAGGGGGTCAGTCCCTTGTGTCCCATGCAGGATCCTTAAGAAACAAATGGGGAAGATAACGACAGCCCAGTTGCCTTGCTGATTGCTGCAATGATTGCCTGGATTAGAGGTCAGGTTTTTATGTCGCATATTTGATCAGTATGGATCCCAGTTTCACTAGAGTAGTGGAAAATACACTTGTTTAACTTTGAGAGGCACGTGAGGGGTTTTTTTCTGTTTTAAGCTACTTTGAAACAAACTGTGGCTTTGCACTGGTGTATCAACTTCTGACCAAACAGGATATCTTCTGTGGGTGCCGACTGCTCTTTGCTCCGTTTGCAATGTGCAACAGCATATAGCATTGCTGTGTTTGTGGCATAGCTGCGTAACCCGCAAAGGGTGACCCAGATACACTTGCTTTGTGCCCTGCGTTGGCTGAGGGCAAGTGGCACAGGATGCTTCAACTACTGAAATGTGGAGAGATGTACAGTGGGGTACAAGAGATGGCAGAAGAGTTTTCTGCATGGTGCTAGAGAGGAGGGGTTGCCAAAAATACGTGTCTTGCCTCGAGCAGGAGTGCGGTGTGCTGTTTCTCTGGCTGCACAGAGTAATACCCTTTCTACTCAGGCCCCTGAAAATCCTGACCTTGAATGTGTGCTTAATTTGGATTGTGTCAATAATCTCAGAGCTGGTCACTAGAATATAAAATTAATTTTTCAACCAGTGAGGCATAGATCCGAGCTGCAAACTCGTCGTGGCACCAGTACAGTAACTTGCAGATTTTCCAGTGCTGGCCTAGAAACAGCATAGGCACATGCAGCAACAGCCAAGCTAATAACACCCTACTTCTCAGCAGTGGTTCAGCTGCGGTGTCTATTATCCCTGTCATGTGAATGCAAATTTCTATGCAGAGATGGTTTCCAGACCTTGAGCAGAGCCAGCTTGGGTGTGTTCATATCGCCACCCTTTTTTGTTTTCCCTTATGTTCATGTGCCCAAAGCCAGCGTGGGTTGCCAGCATCTGCGGTGAGAACATCTCTTAAGTTTCCACTGACTTTACTGGATCAGGAATGGTGTTGAAACAAGTGATCAGCAGCCTGAGATGGGAGGTCCTGATGCCTTCACTATTTCAGCAGGATGGGGAACAGCAAGGAATGCTGACGCCTGGGGCTGGGCAAAGAGTATTAAGCTTGTTGCCCTCCTCCCAGCCATCAGATAGCAAAGGATTGGGCAGAATGGTGGATAGTCGTCTGAGTGCAAAGGCTGCAGCTCCGGCTGGCAGGTCTGCACCATCTACCCCAGTGGTGGCCAATGCCTCTACCCAGACGGACCTGCTGAAGGGAGAAGCTGCAGTGCAGACCTCAGACTGCAGGAAGAGCCTAGACCTTTCTCCTGGGGCAGGGACAGGCAGCAGAGCTGCCTGCAAAAGGTGTGCCCAGGTGGAGGACCTCCTGCAGCATGTGGCTGAGCTGCAGGAGGCGGTGAGAAGGCTGCGTAACATCAGGGAGGCTGAGAAGGAGTTAGATAGCTGGTTCCGAGCACAGTCTTCAGTGGGCCCACGGCCAAACAGCCAAAAACTCCCCCACTGGCACACAGGGAAGAGGCTGGGGGGGCAATAATGCACAAGAATGGAAGCTTGCAACGGCAAGGACCTGCAGGAGGAAGAGACTTCCCCCAAAGCCTGAAGTGCCCTTGCAGAACTGCTTCACTGCCTGCAGACTGAAGAGGAAGGACCTGTCACATCAGGAGAGACACTGGAGCCGAGTAAGGCAGCCCTTTCTGCTCCCCGTGTAACAACCAGTGCCACTAAGTGATAGTAGTAGGTGACTCTCTTCTGGGAGGTACGGAGGCACCCATCTGCTGACCTGACGCACTCTCTAGAGAGGTGTGCTGCTACCAGGGGCTCCTGTCGGGGATGTCACCGAGAGACTGCCAAGCCTTGTACAGTCCACCAACTATTACCTGCTGCTGTTGTTTCATGTGGGCACCAGCAATACAGCCAGGAACAGTCTGAGGAGAATCAAGAAGGATTACAGAGCCCTGGGAGCAGTGGTAAGGGACTCTGGAGTGCAGGTAGTTTTTTCATCAATCCTCCTGGTCAAAGGGAAGGGGTTTGAAAGGGTTAGTCGAATCTGGTGAATCAACAAATAGTTACAGGACTGGTGCCAGAGCCAGGAGTTCGGCTACTTAGACCATAGGACTTGCTTTGAGAAATCTGGTCTACTGGGGGCTGATGGGGTCCGTCTGTCACACAAAAAGGAAGCCTACAGAGGGTGGAAGCAAGGACAGGTAGCCTGTGAGGAATGCAGAGAAATTGTCCAAGCAGCCAGGGATCAGGTTAGGAAAGCTAAAGCTCTGACAGAATTAAATCTGGCCAGGGATGTCAAAGGCAACAAGAAAAGCTTCTATAGGTACGTCAGTGATAAAAAGAAGACTAGCAAAAATGTGGGTCCTCTCCAGAAGGAAATGGGAGAACTGGTTACCTGGGACATGGAGAATGCTGAGGTACTCAATGACTTTTTTTGCCTCGGTCTTCACCGGCAAGTGCTCCAGCCACACCACCCAAGTCACAGAAGGCAAAAGCAGGGACTGGGAGAACGAAGAACCGCCCACTGTAGGAGAAGATCAGGTTCGAGACCATCTGAGGAACCTGAAGGTGCACAAGTCCATGGCACTTGATGAGATGCAACCACAAGTCCTGAGGGAACTGGCAGATGAAGTTGCAAAGACCCTGTCTGTCATATTTGAGTAATTGTGGCAGTACAGTGAAGTTCCCACTGCCTGGAAAAGGGGAAACATAACTCCCACTTTCAAAAAGGGAAAAAAGGAAGACCCAGGGAACTACAGGCCAGTTAGTCTAACCTCTTGCTCAGCAGGATCATGGAGCTGATCCTCCCAGAAACTATGCTATAAGGCACATGGAAAACAAGGAGGTGACTGGTGACAGCCAACATAGCTTCACTAAGGGCAGGTCATGCCTGACAAATTTGGTGGCCTTCTATGGCGGGGTTACACTGTTGGTGGATAAGAGAATTGCTATGGATATCATCTACCTGCACTTGTGCAAAGCCTTTAACACTGTCCTGCACAACATCCTTGTCTCTAAATTAAACACATGGATTTGACAGATTGGTCACTTGGTGGTTAAGGAGTTGGCTGG
>NW_010972775.1:16804712-16861151 GCF_000737465.1 Haliaeetus leucocephalus
GTGCAAACCTCCTGAAGTTCAAGAAGGCCAAGTGCAAGGTCCTGCACATGGGTCAGGGCAATCCCAAGCACAAATACAGGCTGGGCCATGTGCGTTTGCAGCCCAGAAAGCCAACTGTATCCTGGGCCGCATCAAAAGAAGCGTGACCAGCAAGTCAAGGGAGGTGATTGTCCCCCTCTGCTCTTGTGGGACCCCACCTGGAGTCCTGCTTTCAGCTCTCGGGCCCCCAGCGTAAAAAAGATATGGACCTGCTCAAGTGGGTCCAGAGGAGGGCCATGAAGATGATCAGAGGGCTGGAGCACCTCCTATGAAGACAGGCTGAGAGAGCTGGAGTTGTTCAGCCTGGAGAAGAGAAGGCTCTGGGGAGACCTTATAGCAGCCTGCCAGTACCTAAAGGGGGGCTGCAGGAAAGATGGGGAGAGACTCTTTATCAGAGAGTGTAGTGACAGGATGAGGGTGTAAAGGTTTTAAACTGAAAGAGGGTAGATTTAGATTAGATATTAGGAAGAAGTTCTTTACTGTGAGGGTGGTGAGGCAGTGGAACAGGTTGCCCAGAGAAGTTGTGGATGCCCCATCCCTGGAAGTGTTCAAGGCCAGGCTGGATGGGGCTTTGAGCAACCTGGTGTAGTGGAAGGTGCCCCTGCCCATGGCGGGGGGGGTGGAACTGGATGATCTTTAAGGTCCCTTCCAACCCAAACCACTCTATGATAAAATGCCAAGGGAGTTGTCTGCTTTTTTAAAAAATTGGGCTCAACCCCAAGTGATCATCTGAATGCTGGAACTGCAGAGCAGAAAAACATCAGAGCAGAGGATCATTGCCGTTCCCTTGGGCTTGAAGCCTGAGCCTGGTGGCTGTGCTGTCAGCTCAGAGGGTGGGTGGCAAGGCAGGCTGAGCCCACGGGTACCAGCTCTATGGGGAGGAGACCTTGCCTCCAACTATGGGATGCCCTTTGCCCTGTCCTGCATGGCCGCTGGAAGAGAGGATGAGGTGACATCTGAAGAAGTGGGTGGAGGTGCATGGAAGCCACGGCTTTTTCTGGCATGGTCACTTTGGCTCTTTGAGGAACCTTGTGTTTCCCAGCTCTGTAATGGAGACTATGGGAGACGGTTCACGTTTGTTTTCCTTTGGGAACGTAGTTGCCAGGCAATTATTTTACACCCTGTAGCACTGCAGACATGTCTCTTCAAGTCCAATCTTTTACCACATAACTGAGAAAATGTATTTTACATTAAAAAGGAGCCTTTTAAAAAGGCCCTTCAGGCATAAAGTCAATGTGTTTTCTATATATAACCCTGTATTATTAATACAATGAACTTATCTGTAGGCTCTGTGGGTGAATATGACTTGATCATTGGAGATACGAACAATATGATATTCATTTTCTGTGCATTGTGTCTCTGACTCCATAATGGTGTCCCCAGCCTTCGGTTCATTTCTTAGTGATAAAGTGGGGCAATAGTGTGAAGCAGGTTTGTGGATTGCATTTTTGTTGAGCATTAATATAAAATAAACAGCCTATAGAGAGAACAAATTTACCTTGCTTCAGAAATGCCAAGATCTATAGATTTGGGACAGACAGGAATGATGAATGTGAGCATGTATTATTGAAATAAGTCCAGAATAGCATGGCAAAAGCTTCCCTGGATTTAGTTACAGGGCTTGCTATAGAAGTTGCTTTGGCTGGAAAATTTTAAGGTGGTGATTGATGTCTTTCCTTTTTTTTTTTTTTTCTTTTGATGTGGGTCACTTATCACTGTGTGCGTTATGTGAGATCATTTTCCTTTTTCCATCATTGAAGAGTGTTTTACAGTGGACTTAGGAGGCCCCTTTAGCCCAGGTCCTTTTGAGCTTAGTCTTCGAAATCGCACGAGATGAAATGCGTGTGTGCAGACTTCTGTGGCTCTGTAAGAAGAAGAGATAGTACAAGCATGGTGTAAGTTTTAATTACTTCTTGTTATTGTGTGTTAGGCGGTGTGTTCACAGAAAGGGAGAACGCTGGGTTATGTGATCTTTCTAGATCCCAAGCCCACTTTCTGCATGAGCAAGGTACACAGATGCCCAACCTGATTTAGTTTACGGTGGTCCAATTGACTGATCTGGTATAGACTTAGTCTGGAGGAGCATGAACTTGTGGAGTAACAACAGCTGCATGGTTCTGTTGATATCTCTAATGCCATAGCTAAATCTTAGTGGATCTGCTGCTAAAAACTGGGTGGGAGGTGTCTGGAGTGGGTGAAACGGGAGTCCAGCTGGAGATAGAGGATGCGGTTAGACACAGAAAGGCAGTTCCTATCAAAGGGGCTGGTGGAGACCTTGAGACATGGAAGAAGGCAACGAGGCTGGCACGATTGAGGGCTTTGTACAGTGCTGCAGCTGAAGTACTTTGCTAGTCAGAGAGCCTCAGTGACCTGCTAAGCGCTGGTCTGCAGGACAGAGAGGAGGACGTAAGAGAGAAGGCAAGGTACAGCTGTCTTTAGCACAGGGACATACCCATACGAAGCTGTAGCTTCAGTAATGTTCCCAACATTGTGGGCACTGGCATTTGCCACAATTACAATGCTGTCTCTACCTCTGTCCTCTTATGCGTTCTCTGGACTTGTCTGGTCCAGTGGGTGGTTTCACGCCACTAACTTTCTGGGGTCAAACCGCATGTGTCTCATGTTATCTTGTCTGCATGAGTTTTACTGGATGTTGTAATAGCTTCCTGGTAACTGTTTTCATCTTACATTAGAAGCTTTTTTGACTGAATAGCCTCTTAATCTGTTCTTTCCAGCCCTGGCAAAACAGCTGTGTAAATTGACAGGAGCCAGGAAATAGCAGCTTCACAGCTAATAACGTGGGCTCCTTGTGTTCCCTGCTGTGTTTTAGCAGGAGGTTGTCCATCTGAAGCCGCTGTACTGCCTCACCACTCCATTCTCTGCATCCCTGCTATTAAACCAACATCCACGGGGACTGCCCTCTTGAATGCTCAACCTGGTCTCAGCACACAGGGATGCTTTATAATCCGTGCAGCCTGTTCACGTGATGTTACTATTTTGCAGGGACCTGTCGTGTCTTTTGCAACGTTTTATGTAACTCTCGATAAATAGAGTTAGTGTCTAGGAGCAGTGATGGCTTATCTGCTGGGGAGCAGGCTTGTGAAAGGGAATACGGGCAATACAGTGCTCTTTTATCTACCAGTTAGAAGGGCACCAGGAGCATCCCACGTGCAAACTGCAAGTATTTAGTCAGATTACACTTTATATGCAGGAAGCCCCATAAAGATGGGGTATAGAGAAGGGTGGGAGAAAAACCTCAGCCCATGGCTAGAATCAGTTTTGAATAAACGCAGGTAACATCTCTCCTGTGTTAATGCCGATTTTGTGGTCGGCCTGTGTATTTAAGGTCACAGTCAATGTCAAAGCAAGAATTTGAGCTGTGCTGTCTGGGCTGCAACCACCCTGGATGTAATGCAGTTGTGCTCCTGGTGTTCTCTGGCTAAAAATCTGCACGTTGACAGTTTATTTCCCAGCCCTATTTTTATTTTGGGATTTATTCTCCCCACCCCACCCCCCCCACCCCTGACTGTCAGTGTTTTGGAGGCTACTCTGCTGATGCTGGTCTCAGCGCTTTGTACTTGGATGCTGTTTTCCTCTGGATGCTCAAGGCTGATGTAATGATTTTGTTCTTTCACTGTTGCCCCCCACTGCACCCCATACCCACTTAATAAAGACAGCTGGTAGCACTGGGTGGCAGTGCTACAGTCAGAAGGAGCAAGCTGGGAAATGCAGTGAGGTCTGGCCAGAGGAATAAGGAGAACTTCTGCCAGCTTTTATCGGGAGGGTTGGACTTTGCTTTGTGTTCTCCTCCTCCTCCTCCTTCTCCTCCTTTTGTTTCACTCTCTTCATCAAAGCAAAGCAAGAAACTGTTAGGGGATGGTGAGACTCTGGTTCCCTATTGTGAGTAGTTTAGCTTTTGTAAAAAGGAAAAGAACTACTGGAGTCCCACTGAAATAAGAGCAGAATGAGAACTGGGACTTCCGGCTTTATTTCCCAGGTTTGTCACCAATTTACTGTACCTGTCAGTGTGAACTGCACTTAGAAATGGTGCAGGTTTTTATCTGAAATCCAGCTGTCCAAAATCTGACCCTTGTGTGGCACCCAAGTGTTTCTAAATACCATCCTGCTTTCTAGCCACTTGTATATATGTATAGTAAAAGCCTAAAATTCAGCAGCCAGGTCAAAATGTGAGAGAGACTTCCAAAGCTACATAATACCACTTGGCCTTGGGAAATCACTTCTGTTGGCTTTCGATCTCCCAGCCTAAATTATTCCATCACAAATTAATTTTGTTGACTGTACTTTTCTCAGTATTTGGCTCTCTGTGCCTCAGTTTACGCAGCTGTAATGAGTAACTATTAGTTTCCTATGTAGGTACAGCTCAGAAATGAGCACCATGGATGTGAGTTTGCATGCTCAGAGTTATATACTCATCTTGGAGAGATTCTGCCAATAATGGTGTTCATGGGACCTCAACTATAGCTGAGTTCTTCTAGGGATGTGCTGGAGGTGGCAGCGTGAAGGAGGGCTCCCATACTGGCGGCTTTGTATCACTCGGCATTTGTTGGTGTTTGCTGTGTGGTGTTGAAGTCTGGAGTCCTACCAGTCGATCTGCACCAGCCCTGTTAGATCACACCTTGCACCAAAACCAGTCCTGTGTTGTGGATGATAAACGTAGCTCTGTTGCACAAGTGCCTGGTGGGGCTGCCTGGGACAATGGCATGTTGACCGTATCCCTCCACCTTGGTGTGCCTTGCTTTGAAAATCCCACTGTAGTGTTTTCTAGCAGTGTCTGTCCCCACCTGCTTAGCTGTGTCACCCTGGCTCCCTCGGAGGGTTGGGAGCAGTGATGTCGCTGTTAGATGTGTGCTCCAGCACTGCCTGCCGAGCGGCGCGGCCAAGGTCGCTGGAGCAGGGACAGGCCGTGCTGTGCCCTCGCACGGGAGGACATCGTTTCCCCTGGTGAATCACAGAGCTGTTTCATCCCAGCAGGTACCTGCACCCGGTCTTTCAGATGAAGTGACAATCTCCTCTCCCTCTGACATGCTCATCTTCACTTGGCTTTGGCGTGGGGAAGAATTATTGCTTTGCACTGCCTGGAGTCATAGGGTTTGATTTTTAGGGTGGGTTGTTTTTTTTTTTTTTTTTTTGTTCACCTTGCCTCAGTTCTTGGCTCTTTAGTGGGGGAGGATTACAGTGGTGGTATAAAATGATAACTGCCTCTATGGGATGAAGGCTGAATTTTCAGAAAACATTAAAACAATCCAGTTTTGGAGATCTGACTTGGACACTTATCAGGGTCAGGTTTGGGAGCTTTTGCTTATGCAAAGCAGCAGAAGTGGGTTGTTTCCATTTTTCCATTTTGTTGCCGATGGGGCTGTCTTTGTCCAACAGTGCCGTGGTGTACCCTAACAGAGGCTAACTGCCCCCGGAGAAGAGCTGCTGTCAGAATACTTTAAAGTCGGTCAGACTGGCTCCTGCTTCGTGAGGTTTATCAGCAAAGATTTTCAGTGCCTCCAGTGGGAGGCTATTTTTATTCTATCCAGGGGCTACCTTCTGCTCCGAGGTCTTTATCACTTTTATTTTTTTTTAATAGCGAAACCTGCCTGTTTTAGGATAACCTTAAATATCTTCATCTTTTGCAATCTGAAGAACAAGATAGTCTTTTATCCAAGGTAAAAGTTTTTGGCATTTCTGTGACACGTTCAAAATTTCTTTTGCTTTGTTTTGGTTTTTTTTTCCTGTATAAGGGGGACGCTGCTATAGACTTGAGAATGTGCTGAGCTTTCCTCCCTTGAGTAGGGATGACAGCAAGTGAGGTACCTAATGTTTCGTTTTCATACTCTGATCAGTGCTATGACTTTTGCAGAAAATCCACATTGTGTTTCATTGCATCATGTAATCAAGACTGGAAGAACTCTCAAGAGATGATCTGGTTCATTTTCCTGCCCTATGGCAAGATCAGTCATACCTGTGTCTTTCCCGACAGATGCTGGTCTATGCTCTTTTAAAGATCTCTGCAGCCTCTCCAGGCAGTGTATTTCAGCGCTTCACAATCCTTACCAGTAAAAGTCTAGTTTCTCCCCACCTTGTCTTTAACTTGAATCATCTCTGCTGCAGTTTAAACCTGTCACTTCTTGTCCTGCCCATTTTGAATACAAAGAACAGGTCATTCCTTTTTGCAGCAATGTTAAATATTTGAAGACTATTCATGTGCTTCTCTCTTCTTAGTGTTAAATAACCACCATTTGTTAAATCTTCCCGTGGTGGATTTAAATCTTTTATGTAAACTTTAATTGGCCTGTCTTTCAAAAAATATTCTCTAAGTGACAATCCCAGTCATTAACTACTCCACAAACAGTTTAAACCCTTTGATCAGCATTTTATTTATATACTTTAATAGAAGCCTTCTATGCTGGCCACATTGCCTATTTGTGCATCACTGTCTCTGACTGACTTGATGGCCTTGTGCTGGTGTGCGAGTCAAGTATCCACAAGGTTTTCTGCTGCTCGCTAACTGCGGTCCATTCCAAGAGAAAGATTGGGTGCCTGGCATGATGTGAGGCTTGGTGTGGTTTGTGCCTTGGTTCTGTGGGACAGTGTTTCCAACGTGAAGGCTGTGCATTCAAATAGAAAGCGAGCCCAAAGAGAGGCTAACCAGTCACCGAGTCGTGGGTTTCTGCAGGCACCCAAAATATACATTGATGTATGCGGGAATTTGGAAGTGAACATGTGCTCAGACAGGTGGTAGGCTGTGAAATGTCACTTGGTATTAGGACCTTCTGATGTGGCTGTATTTGAACAGTCAGATCATGCTTGGAGGTCAACTACTACTATACTGTGATTTGGACGTTGTTGATGTGTATGTTTTTGGCTCCAAGGGAAAGTCAAGGAAACTTATGCTTTAGCAGGACATATGGGGAGGACAGAAGGCAGGTTGTATTCCCTCTCAGTAATTTTCTCTGGATTTCTCTGTTGTAGGTGAGTGTTTTAACCACCTTGGAGCGGCGATTCAACCTTCAGAGTGCTGATGTGGGAGTCATTGCCAGCAGCTTCGAGATTGGCAACCTGGCCCTCATCCTCTTCGTGAGCTACTTTGGAGCCCGAGGACACCGGCCACGCTTGATAGGATGTGGAGGGATAGTCATGGCCTTGGGTGCCCTCCTTTCCGCGTTGCCTGAATTTCTGACCCATCAGTACGAGTATGAATCGGGAGAAATACGCTGGGGGGCTGAAGGGAGGGATGTGTGTGCTGCCAATGGGTCCACCAGTGATGAGGGACCAGACCCGGACCTTATCTGCAGGAATAGGACTGCTACCAACATGATGTACTTGCTGCTCATTGGAGCACAGGTCCTCCTGGGCATTGGTGCTACCCCTGTCCAGCCCCTGGGAGTTTCCTACATTGATGACCACGTGAGGCGTAAAGATTCCTCCCTGTATATAGGTAAGGCTCTCTGAACTTCTCACTGAAGGCTTTCCTTGTGGGCTGGCATCTCGCTCCTGTTTTCTGTTTGACACCAGTGGAAGGGATGCCTTGAGGCCTCTTCTCCGTGTGCTGCTGTGCTTGTGAAGGTAACTTGGCATGGCTATCTACACCAAGCCATTGTAAGCAGCAGGGAAACACTGTGATATTGGCTTGTATTGTAGCAATGGTAAAGGTTGACAGCCATGGTGATTATTACTGGATGATTAGGCAGATGCTCACTGCTTCTATTGTGTTTGCCCAGATTGCCTTAAATTCAGATTTTGGTGGCTTATGGTTGAGTTTTAGCTGAAGAATTTCCACGTGGCATATGTGATGAGGATTTTTTTTTTCCCCCCAAGGTGCCCTAGTTCCCTTCCTGTTCCAAAGCATTTGTCTGTGTCTGATCATTGCAGTATAAAGAGACTGAGAGGAGATGCATGTCTTGTCACTACCACCATCACATTGTAGCAAGGAAGTGCTTGTTACGGAGTAGGTGCTGTGACCCAGCATGCTGTGGCAGGACCCCAGATAATGTGATCCCTGTAATGGAATGGGGTGCGGAAGCTGGTGAGGTCTATTTTGAGATATGGTGAGCCTGAAGTAGAACTCCTGATTCTGGTGATCATGTTGCAAAATTCTTCCAGTTGGTTAAGATATGAAAACTTGCTTCAGTTACCCAGTGAAATATCTCTGTTATTGGCGTAAAGTGTTCATGGGTTATAGCAGCAGTACCTTCTCCAGAAGGTTTAACGGGGATGTTGTGGGTGAAGTTGTTCTCTGAAAAAAACTTACCAGCTAGGCTCATTCTTCTTCCTGCAGGACTTGTCACTAGATAAATGGCTCCAATGCAGTAAATCAGTGAAGTGTGTGCTGCCATTAATGCGATCCTTCTGCATTTGTTAGTATAGCTTCTAGTAATCAAAACTCTGTGCACTTGTCCCATCATCCCTGTCTTGACGTGACTTTCAACTGAATGGATGATCCCATTACTGTTTGGTTTTGGGTTGGTTATTTTTTTGCGAAGACGTTTTTATCAAGTTCCCAAGCATAGCTGAATGCAGCTGGGGTATGACCACAGACAGCAAAGCTGAACAGTCCTGCTGAATTTCTGAATGGTGTTCAGTGTCTTGGGATAGCGAAGAGGCCTGTTGGAAAGACTGACTATATAGCATGCTATGGCATTCCTGGTTGTATTGCTACTTTACTTAAAGAGGTTCTTCTGCATATTCAAAGTCTGTCCATGTTTTCCTGTAACTGGCCATAAGAGCATAGTATTTCAGCATTTAGCTTTGTCCTTGGATCATTATTCAGCTTCACTTGGTTCTGTAAGTGCTGGATAAAGCAGGATGATATATAAAATACAAGATACTGTACAGCCCGAAGGTGAATAATGAGACTAAATTCACTGGAGCAACTTTGCCAACACCATAAATGATGAGCTGGAATTAAGAGTGATTCTAAGATTATCTATTATAAATAACTATATAGAGAAGCAGCAACTTCTTTCGGTCTGTTCCATGGGCACTTTTAAAGCAATGCTTCATGTCTGAGAACAGGATTGAGGAGGGTGCATGAGAGGAGGATTAGGAAGAGTGATTCTTTTTGTTCCTGAGATACATTCATCTTGTATGCTAAAATAACTTCTTTAAAGTTGGCAGTTCAACTGTAGCTGGGAAAATACTGCCAGAAAATGATTTCTGCTTACTATATGCTGCTTCATTATTTTTCCTTCAGACATATGCTTCTAACCATGTTCCCTTCTACTGCAGAGCTTAAAAAAACCCCGAGCATTTTGGGGTTGTTTGCTTTACTGGCTTTAGCTATGAAAATCATAATCTGAATTTCTGTGTATGAATTATGGGTTGCAGAAGAGTGCATGCATATGTGCTCAACCAATCAGCCGTACCAACAATGAAGTTTTTTAGTATCTGCCCCGTCCCAGCCTATCCATCACAAGTAGGTTTTCAGATATGGAATGATTAATTCTTGTATCAACCTGCAATCAATTTGGCTAGTAAAAATAAAAGCTAACAGGAAAAAATTACAGCAAAAAATCTATTCTGTGAATGAATATAAATGGAGAAGCAGCTGGTGGAAATGTACGTGTCTTCTCAGGTTTGTGAATACTTGAGAAGAGGTCAAATTCCTCAGTTTAAAATGTTTTTTGAGAATTATTTGCTCAGATTTGTCTTTAACTGATTAATTTTGTTGATGTCATCAATGCAATTTTCAGTGGCCTTAGCAGAAAGCTGGCTGAGCAGCTTACCCACTTCATTCTTCTGTTTTGCAGAGGAAATAACTACAGACTGCATACTGTCACTGTGCTATATTTATATCAGTTTGCTTTCTCATAATAGCACGCTCACTCAATAGGGGCTACACTGTGTGTGACGGGATAAAACATTTTTGGGTAGGTTCCTTCAGTTTAAATTAGGAGCAAATCTGGCATAGGTTGTTCTCTCAGGATAGAAACTAATTAATAACAGCAGTAAGAGTCTGGCCGAACTTTCTGTCATGGCTGGCTGTAGCTAAGAAATGATCAGATTGACCAGTTCATGCTGTCTTTAGTATATTGCTAACAGCGAGTACGTATATGCTGCATTTGGGCTGTATGGTAGCTGTGGGGGGCGGGAAGCAGCAATCTCTCACCTAACAACTAAGTGCTAGTAATTGTTCACCTGCTGCAATAAAAACCCTCTTGTGTCCTAAGGCAGTGAATTAGATAGAAATAACTGTGTGCACTGAGAGTTGTCTTCCTTCTTTCTGAGTTGTACAAGAGTTCAGTGGAGTAACTTAATATAATATCTAATACTGTCTCTTTGCAGTGAAATGACAATACAGGAAGACTCCTCTAGTTTCAAAAAAACAGAACAAAAACCCCCCAAACCCAAGAACGTGTCGTCCCATGTGTTCCCCCCTGCCCCCAACCGTTCTTCTTTTTGTATTAGTACTAATACGTGTGTGCAGAAGAATGCAGATGTGATACTATATGGAATTTAAAGTGAAACTTTGGCTTTAACTGCTAGTGCAAGTAATATCATCTGTGGAATATAATATTTCTGGCCATGAAGTCTGTCAAATCTGGCTCGTGGTTTCTCTGCAGTGACAGGCACACAGGAGATGGTGGGCAGTGCACCTCTGCTGTGCATCCTTTGAAGGCAGAGGTTGCTCAGGCTTATGCTCTGCTAAGGAGGTGAGGATTCATAGAGTTTCATAATTAGAGAGACAGGGGTGAGGTATTACACAAAGTTATCTTTGTGGCATGGGCTGCTGACATGTAGTTTCATGTTTCTTGAGCTAATAGCAGATTTTTTGATGGCTGCAATGTGTTGCTACCAAACTCAAACAGATTCTGTTGCTGTAGTAACCAGCCCTAGCAAAGAGGGCTGTGTTGTGGTAGCTGAGGGCAAATCAAATCAAAAAGATGCATGCATGGAAGTATGCACCAAAGGATGTTCAAAAGAAAACACATTTGTGCTGTAACAGAGTTAGAAAGATAGTGGGACCATGCCTGCTCCTGCTAATGATGGGAAATATGTTCTCCTCCTATTTCAGCATCCAAGCGCCTGCTCAACACAAAGGTCGTAATGTTGGCAATAGCAGCCAAAAGATGAAAAAATAAAGGAATTTTCTTAGCTGTTTGAAGTTAGGAAAACATCTTCTGGTTCGCTGCTGGTTTGCTTCCTTCTCTCTGTTTGGGTCTGCTCTTGTATTTAAGATCTGAACTCCCATCTAGAGGTTTCCAAACAAGCAGATTAATTTTACCTGTGTATTTATTGGCATCTGGCCATAAGTAACCCCTTTGAGTGGAGTAATTCCTCACTCCTGCAGACTGTGCAAGGCTTGTTATTGCTGCAGTTTCACTAATGTCAAAGAATTCCCTCAATTTGTGGCATCATTTATTTTTAAGGAGGAAAAGTATGTTGAAGACTACTTACTACACAGTTTCTTTCTCTACCCGCTAATGACTCACTTGACATTTCTCTCTTTAGTTCGTTTTCTGCTAGGTCTTGCTGAGTTCTGTTGAAATCAATGAAGACTTTGTCATTAGGAGGGGGATCAGAGGAGTCATGGAGCTGATACGGGGGAGGGCGGAACCCAGATCTGACAGTGGTTGTATGGATTTGCTGCCTCTCAGATGAGCAAGAGCTTGCAAGTGTTTTCTGGTCACTGGAGCACCCACGTTGCTCTCAGCAGTGGTTTGCGTGGTCAGTTAGAGCCAGTGCAGTGATGTGGTAGATGAATGTTATTAGCAGTCTCCATACGCACCTTCTGGGCTTCCTGTAGCATTTAACATTTGCAGAGAAAAGTTGTTGCATCTTGTCTAGGACATGGTTACCTATAGAGCAGGATGAATAGCCTCTGGGAGCCAGTATTTGATCTGGCACAATTAAGGGCTGCATTATATAGAGGAAGTTGCTATTATTCTGTCTCCTGTTGATGGAGGAAATTGATATTGATGTTAGAGGGAGCACTGCCAGATTGTGTGGCTCATTCAGAAGAATGCTGTGTTGATCTTTAACGCTATTTAAGTTTGCTGAAGCTGTCTCACTGTTTAACTTCATAGACATATACCCCACACATTCAGAACCCATAACTCAGACTCCTTGCTGACTTGCAGAAACTGCTGTAATGGGAAGAATCCCAGAAGGGGCAAGTCTTGAGTCAAGGGAGTAAGTGATGAGGAGTGATGAGCGCTCCTGAGTTATTGGTAGTGCAAGGGTGTGCCTGAGCAGTGTGCTCGGGGGCATAGAGCTGTTCTTGGCCTGCTTCATGGCAGGGTGGAGGAATGGAAAAAATAGAAAACTCAGCACTGCTGGACCCGTCTGTTTAGCTGCTTTCTTCTGTCTCATCTCCCAAGCTTCTGTCTGGCCTTTTCTTTGTGTATTTTGGTTTATCATATGGTTGTTCCAGCTGTCACCCTTGGTGTAAGAGGAGAACTTGACAGGATGGTGTTCTCTGTCCACATCTGCCCAGATGGGACTAACCCAGTAAGGGGGACAAGACCCTGCGTTGTCACTGCTGACTTTGATCTTTGCAGAGGTGTCAGGTTATTTTACATGGAATGTGTGGAAGCACTTTTTGTTTTGTGATGACAGTCATAGAGAAATGCTCACTCTTGCTTCTGGTGCTTTCTTGCTTGCTTTAAGCACCAGCTCCAGATTTGTCGCAGAGGAAGACAAACATGCCCTAGTTGGAATCTTGCTGTCTCCAGGGATAAATTTGTCCATTTGAAAAATCACTTATGGTAGCTTACGTCAGTCAAAATGACAGCAGCCATTGTGTTTTGAAGAAGCAGAAGCATTTTCTCGACTGACAAGAATTAAATCTGAGAGTTAGTATCTGTGGCGGTGAGTTAATAGCAAGTTATCAGCATAAGATGCTGAAATCATCAGAGTTTGAGTCAACACTTTGTGTGTGGCAATACGAAGAAATAGTACTTGGGTTTCTATTAGGAAGCTCATGTTGGTAAGCTAAGCAGCTGCTCTGAGTTTTGAAACCATTCATCTACTGTGTGTCTTCATAGGATCGTAGAATGGTTTGGGTTGGAAGGGACCTTAAAGATCATCCAGTTCCAACCCCCTGCCATGGGCAGGGGCACCTTCCACTAGGCCAGGTTGCTCAAAGCCCCATCCAACCTGGCCTTGAACACTTCCAGGGATGGGGCATTGTCCTGGTTTCAGCTGGGATAGAGTTAATTGTCTTCCTAGTAGCTGGTACAGTGCTGTGTTTTGAGTTCAGTAAGAGAAGAATGTTGGTAACGCTGATGTTTTCAGTTGTTGCTAAGTAGTGTTTAGTCTAAAATCAAGGATTTTTCAGCTTCCCATGCCCAGCCAGCAAGAAAGCTGGAGGGGCACAAGAGGTTGGCACAGGACACAGCCAGGGCAGCTGACCCAAACTGGCCAACGGTGTATTCCATACCATGGGACGTCCCATCCAGTATAGGAACTGGGAGGTGGGGGCAGGGAATCGCCCCTCGGGGACTGGCTGGGTGTCGGTCGGTGTGTGGTGAGCAATTGCCCTGCGCATCATTTGTACATTCCAATCCTTTTATTATTACTGTTGTCATTTTATTAGTGTTTATTAGTTTCTTCTTTTCTGTTCTATTAAACCATTCTTATCTCAACCCATGAGTTTTACTTTTTTTCCCGATTTTCTTCCCTATCCCACTGGGTGGGGGGGAGTGAGTGAGCAGCTGCGTGGTGCTTAGTTGCTGGCTGGGGTTAAACCATGACAGGCATCCACAACTTCTCTGGGCAACCTGTTCCACTGCCTCACCACCCTCACAGTAAAGAACTTCTTCCTAATATCTAATCTAAATCTACCCTCTTTCAGTTTAAAACCTTTACACCCTTGTCCTATCACTACACTCTCTGATAAAGAGTCCCTCCCCCTCTTTCCTGCAGCCCTCCTTTAGGTACTGGCAGGCTGCTATAAGGTCTCCCCAGAGCCTTCTCTTCTCCAGGCTGAACAACCCCGACTCTCTCAGCCTGTCCTCATAGGAGAGGTGCTCCAGCCCTTTGATCATCTTCCTGACCCTCCTGTGGACCCTCTCAAGCAGTTCCATGTCTTTCTTATGTTGGGGGCCCCAGAGCTGAATGCGGTACTCCAGGTGGGGTCCCACGAGAGTGGAGAAGAGGGGGACAATCACCTCCCTCAACCTGCTGGCCACACTTCTTTTGATGCAGCCCAGAACGCGACTGGCTTTCTGGGCTGCAAATGCATACATTGCTGGCTCATGTTTAGTTTTTTTTCCACTAATACCCCCAAGTCCCTCTCCTCAGGGCTGCTGTTAATCCACTCATCGCCCAGGCTGTATCTGTGCTTCAGATTGCCCTGACCCATGTGCAGGACCTTGCACTTGGCCTTGTTGAATTTCATGAGGCTCACATGAACTTCATGAGGTATGTGATATTACGTACATTAGGTTTCAACAATAAATACTAAAACAAAATAATTTTAAAAGGAAATGGGGTTTCTGATTTTATTAAAAAAAGGGGGAAAATGTGTTCAATGCCATTAAAGAAAAAGCCATAAAAATTGGAGAGCTGAAAACCCCAGCCCTTCACAGGATGTACCCCCATTGCCTAATCAGTATTCTTGTATGTAACTTACTGTATTTGAAGGACTATAGAATGGGCAGTCAGTGACAGCATCTTTCATAATAGTAAATGTCTCCCTTTTCTTGAAGCTTTTGGAATTCTGTTTCCTGGGGGACACCATGTAATTCTGAGAAAAGTGAATATTTTGGAACTGAAAGAGCAAATTTTACAGATGTTTGGCTTTCAGGCTGGAAATCTGTTATTTTCTTTACATAGCATGATATATACAGCATGGTAGGTTCTGTGTGAAGTTAGTGGGTACCCACAAAAATGTGTTGAGATGTGCATTGCTTCTGTCCCTTCCCAATTCTTTTTTTTTTTTTTTTTTTGCTACCCCCCCCCCCCCCGTCAAGAAATTCACTTAGGTTTCCAATAGCTGCTTGCTAGTTTTGCCTCTAACTGCTGAAAAGTCTTTTGCATGGACAACGAATGCATTTTGCTCAATCTTGCCCTTTCTGAATTTCTCCAAAATTTCTTGAAGTGTGTGTTTGAACCTACATGCCTAAACCATAGCAAGCGGAATAATTTTTTGTTTATAGCATACAAGTCATATCACCAGCCTTTTAAGGCCCTCCATTGATGCATATTGATTGGAAGGTCTTTAGGACCCACTTGAGAGATCTGTACAGCTCTGCTTATCCCTTCCACTCCTCACAGCCTTTCCCACCTAGCTGTATTCCTTCCTTGTGTGGTCTGCAAACAAAACACGTACTTTATTCACATTAGCCCTTCTTGCTGGAACATGCTTCTCTGAGCTCACTCACTTAAGGCTCTGCCAGCCTTGTGCTTTCCTTAACTCTTTTTCTTTTAAAGCCTGTTTCTACTAGGTTTTTTGTAGTGGATCTTAGCTGACTTCTTATCTGTTGTATTTCCTCTGTGTGCCCGCTCAATACCCGCGAGCTGCTTGGTGAGTTTGTCCACCTCCATGTGGGCACACGTGCTTGCAGAGCATGAGCACTTGGTCCAGAGAATTGCTTTTCTCCTTGCCGGTATATGCGATTTTATAGGTATGTAATATTTTTAGCCTGAAGACTTGATGGAATTTTGTAATTGTTTTGTTTGGTAAAAGCATCCTCCTATGGGTGATTTGGAGAGCCTTTCCTTTCTGCCACAGTCTCCAAGGGGTTGAGAAAGACACAGTATTAACGCTAAACTAAAAGGAGTGCTGTTGCCAGCATGAGTGCTGTTGATGCCTGCTCATTATTGAAAGGTGTCTTTGCATCAGATTCACTGGGTTGTCTTCCCTGTGGACTAACTGTGATCAGATTAAATCGCATGGCTTCATGCGGATATACTGGTATTAACTGTGTTGGCCTAACCCACTGATCCATTGATAACCTGCAGCCTTTTGTAATTACTCCCCTTTGGGGAAAGATCTGTGTTCTCATTTGCTGTGTGTCAGCGGGGCTGGCTCAGTTACACATGTCCCCTTTTACAGTGCCAGTGGTAATATCCTGGAAAATTAAATGGAAACGTAAACAAGTGTGTAGGGTGTATTAGAGCAGTAACAATAATCAATTAATGGGAATAACCTTCCCCACTGCAGGCAGGAAGGCTGAGTTGTGATAGGCAGTAGCTGAATGGATGTATTTATTCAATTAAATATATGTATGCACAAAGTCGTGACTGCTATGGGCTCCATTATTTTACAGCAATTGCTCCAGTTACCTTAACCTTCTGCTAATAGCTTTTTTTGTTACGAGCTGAGTAAATAAAGCTTGAGTCCAACACAAATGACTTTGTGTGAGAGCATACTGAGGGTGGGAGCTGTTACCATGTTACTCTGTGCTCTCTGTGTACTTTGCAGCTGATTTTTGGCTTAATTGGGATTTGATGACTCTGGTGTCTTGTAAAAATCAATTCCTTTTTTGAGCATGTTGGTTTCTTTCTGTAGTGTATTTAAAACAGTCATCACCTGGGAGAGCCTAGTGAGGTACATCATTCCTGGGGCAACCTCTTTAAAGCAGTGCCCTTGTCATTTAAATGGCAGATATGCAGAGGACAGTAAATATTAGTCCTAAGGTTCATAAAATTAATTAAATAGATTGGAAGGTGCCGAGTTGCCCATGTCAAGAGCTGAAGGCTGTATTGTACCTCCTCGATGGCGCAAGCAGCAGTGAGCTCTGGTGCGTGCCGTCAGTCTTGGCCCTTCTCCTGGGAGTTTGACTGAGACTCCCCAACTCGTTGCACATAAGAAGCCTCCAGATGTTTTGGTCCCAGTTTACAGGGTGGCACTGAGGACACTTGGAGCTGTGTTTAGCATGTGCCTTCCCATTGTGGGACAAGGCATAGGATCTGCCCCTTTGCCAGCACGAATCAGGGCACTGGCCTCAAAGCAGTGGCAAAAGTCTTGTTGCCCAATACTGAGGCTTGTGTTGTCCTCTCCTCCTACTCAAACAAAGAATTTGGTATGGAGGATATTTTAGGACTTGTCAGAAATTATTATCCTACTCATCCTCAGCCAAGTGAGCAAGAGGTGGCTTTCATGAATTTGGCTGTGCCACTGTAACCTTG
The DNA here is from genome assembly GCF_000737465.1 of Haliaeetus leucocephalus. NCBI lineage: Eukaryota > Metazoa > Chordata > Aves > Accipitriformes > Accipitridae > Haliaeetus > Haliaeetus leucocephalus. Next base: position 16,821,837 of record NW_010972775.1, read on the forward strand.
CAACAAAGGGCAGTGACCAGAAGTAGTGTTGAAAGATAATCACTGCCTTAAAGTTGCAAATAGTTGCTGCTTTATTGTATAGCCTGACACACACATCCTGCCCAATGCCAGCAGGGCTTCAGACCCCTCTCGCTGCTGCTCTTGGTGTCTGCCATGTTGTGAGCTGCAGGGAAAGCTGGCTGGCCTGGCTGTATACCTGCCCACCTGTGGCTGTCTGCAGGACGAGGTGTTCGTATGAGTGTATAGGAGAAAGCAAAACTCTTTCACAAAAGCTCCTGCTTTCACTCTTTCACGACTGCCTCTTCTCTTGCTGGGTGAGACGCTTGACTAATTTTTTTTTTTATTTTTTTTTTCCCCCTTTGGGGAGGCTGCTGCAGGTTTGAGCTGGGTGCTGGGCCTGCTGACATTCACACCCTTTGGGTGCCAGATAGGTGCTATTTGAGTAACGTCCTAAAAGTGTTTGGGTTGCAAAGTCCCGAGCAGTGCCACAGCACAAACATACAGGCCTGTTGACATGTGGGGCCTGGCAGTGCTCAGCTGCCAAAGCTGCTGTTAAGCTGCGTTTTTATCATGACTGCTGTGCCATGCCTTGGCAGCTCTGCGCAGGTCGCTCCCCAGCGCAGCAGCCGAAAGGGCAGAGCTCCTTCAGGGCTGTGGGGAACAGGGCAGGGAGAGCTTTTTCCAGAGGCTGTGAGGGACATCGATAGAGTGATGGCAGATCAGGCCCTGGATGAGACTTCCCTCAAGGCTGTGTGTGTAACTGGCATGAGACATCCAACAGGTGCCTGACCAATGTAACAGGTTCAGCGTATGAACCGAAGTAATTAAAAACTAATGGCGTTAACACCAGAGGAACAGCTGTGACATGAATCAAAGGTGTGGGACAGCCCGATAGTACCTGTTTTGTGACGCCCGGGGCAGAGCGGCTGTGGAGACATCGGCGTGGTCTCAGTAACTTGCAAGTGTCTGATTACCCCTGATGGACTAGCTGGGAGGAAAAAGCGTGGCCCCAAGCAGTGGGTACCTTGCAAAACAGACATAAAATTCCTTGATGTGCTTCTTGGTCACCTTATAAGCCATAAGAAGAGCCAGTGGAGTGGGAGCCCTTCCTGGTGTGGTGCGTGGGCTCAGGGGGAAGGTAGTGTATGCAGGGCTCAGTGACAAACTGAAACCTTGCATCTGGCATACTTGTCACCAGGGGCCTGGTGCCGGGATTTAACCCGCTGAAGATCTGCCTGCTTATTTTGGAACTGCTGGTGGAAGAGCCGCTGCTGCGGTGGTGCCGAGGTGTTTCCCCACTGACTAACCTGTCACTTCACAGCCGTCAGTCACCTGCGTCTTCCAAACCAGCTCTGCATCCGCAAGGAAAATGCTGAGTCAAGGTCCTAAACTGAGCTTGAGAAAGATGAAATTGGCCATGAGCTGCATCTCTGAAGGTCTGTCAGAAAAAGGTACAGGGCAAAAGTGATGTTCCCCTTTCACGTATAGGGTTTGGTTCACCCTGGGAGTAAACCTGAGGCTTTTTGACCTCTCTTTGCCTCCACGCTGCCCACACAAAAAACAATCTGCAGGGCTATGGACTCTGGGAAGGGATGAGCTTTTTGCAGTGCGGGTAGATGCCCCCCAACCGCTGCCACTGCAGCCCTGGCAGCTGAGTGCATGCAGAGCATGGCTGGGGCGCACCGCAGGCCACGCGAGTGCTGCACGCCGCAGACCTTGCGGTCAGGCGTGGGGAAGAGGAGGCTGGGAGTGCCCACGCTGCCGGAGAAGGGCTGCAGAAGGCCTGTGCCTGGTTCGTCTGGGGTTACGCAGCTAGGAGCGTTCCCCTTGGCTTAGGACAAATCCTTCTGGCTTTGCCTTCTCAACGTTTGGGGTTTGGTCTCTAAATTGCTCCTTCGAACTTTGGTCTTTTGAAAGCACTTGGAGAGTCTTTTCTCAGATTTCTTTTGGCCAAGGTACAGCCATTTCATTAACTGTGCTGCTAATGAGGTATTTGGCTTTTCCTTAGAGGGAGGCCTGGTCTCACTAAGTCCCCTTTTGATTTCAGTAATAGGGATTTTGTCTGGAGGACGTCATCCAAATTTGGCCCTTTATTAACCAATTAACGTGAGGATTTAAATAGGTTCTCCAGTGGATGTTAACAACATGTCACGTTGCTCTTTAACTTAATACCTCAGAGCACTTTGCTGCAGCTAAACAAGACTGCCTCTGTTACAAGGTGCAGGATCTGGCCAAAGGCAGCAGATCAAAGCAATAGCAGAAATTCAGGAGTTCAAACAAATAGAAGAGCAAGATACACCATGCACCACTTCTTTCCTCACTGTCTCCCTCTGCTTACCTCGCTTTTTCACCGTGGTTTTCTGTACATTCCTATCCTCAGTGTTGGACAAACCATTCCAGCTGTAACTGTTTGTACAAGACAGTGATACTGCTTATTAGAGTTGGAAAGAAATAATATTAGGGGAGGAAAGACAACCGGGACAACTTTGCTGTATTAGTCATTGCTGTGGAGACCAATTACCCTTGTGATGAAAGACCACCTGTATCTTGTTAGCCATCAGCTAACAACATATGGATGTCCTAATTCAATCAGACTGATCATCAAAAGAACACTTGTTAGAGAAAGCTTTCCCTCTGCAGAGTTATAAACTCTGTGCTGGGGGGACTGAGAGGGGTGGTGAGGACATTGCTGTCCTCAGCTGTGGGTTGCCTCAGCTTTCTGTTCATTTGGGGCACTCATTGGGGGCGGGGGGTGGTCAGTACTCCCCCTCTGCATTTTACATAAAAACTCACATTCCTCCAATGCAAGTGTAAAGATGTTTTACTGCACTTTTGTTTTATGTCAATGCATATCTTCATTTATGTCCTTTGTAAAAGCATGCTGTTCTGGTACTGCTGGTAGACAAGCATGCTGTGTTTGTAGACTGTGCAAGAAGCAGCATTGCAGGAAACTAAACTATTTGCAGTAGTTCTCTGTAAGCTGTGCAGAGTTTTCCACAGGTGCCAGAGGGTAAAACGTTTGTAGGGAGAGATAACACCTTCCATTTGATCAGCTGAGACAGCTGGAAAACACACATGTTCATGCTTGGTGAATCTTGTTCAGACCAGTGTGACTACTTATACTTCAGGATTTACTTTTTGTTTCCCAGCAGTCACTTGATCTGGTGAAATACACTTCTTGTCTCTCCAAACCTTGCTTCCCTTCCTGTGTTTGTGAGAATTATGTATCAAACGGGAACCCGGTCTCTTCTGTAATTGGATACCACACCTCATTAGGGCTTAGCATTCTGGAGGTACTTGATTTGTAAGTAGTAGCAAAACTCAAGTTAAGCATGGGTTAAACAAATACTCTTACTCCAGCAAAGTCTCCAGGGTTATAAAACAAGTTAGCAGGAGGGTGAGAATAGACCCCAGGAATTCTGACACCAGTGCCTTGCAATTGCTCTGAGACTTAAAACATTTCACTGCATTGCTGCAGAACAATGTATCTTCCATGGGTGCAGACATTCCTTCCTTTTCAGTGTCAGAGGGGTTAATGGTCCTGGCTTCTTGTCTGCTAGCACTAGCCTTCTCCACCTCTGCAAACTACGTTTGTCTCTTAAGAGTTGGATGATTAAACTGAGTCCAACACTGTCTTCGCGTAGTGGTCAGTGAGGTGCAAGAAGCAGGTTGAGGTCAGTCAGACTCCACACTGCTCCACAACCCGCTTCCAGGAGCCACCAGCACAGGGACGTGCGCCTGGGCTTGTGCAGTCACTTTTGAAGCTTGCTTACGTTTATGGTCTGCACAATAGAAATGGCAGTGAATTCCACAGTCCCCTGTGTAAAGATGTTTTACTGCACTGTGGCTTTTCTTATCACCTAGTTAGGTTGCACATTTTTTCTTCCCAAGTCTGTTACTTTCTTGTTTGGATCCTTAGGATTTAGGCTTTAAGGCTATGAAGGTGGTGAAGGGGGGAACAAAACTGTTCTCCTGGACTGAAGATATGGTAGCTGCCTGTCAAAAATCTTGCTGCTGCCAGAGATGGTAGTCACGCCATCACCCTGGCCTTGCCACATCCCACTGATAGGAGCGCTCCGGTAGCTCCTTGGGCTGGTAAGAGAGTGCACTGGAGCAGGGGGGATAAAGCACAGGTTTGTGCAGCTGGCAAAGATTAGGGCAGGCCATCCCATTAAGTGAAAAATGTAGTCTTAAATGGGTTTTGCTGATGCATAAAAAGACCTGCTGAAGTGAAAAATTCAGATAAACAAGAGAAGTGAAAATGAAGCTGTGCTGCTCTCCAGTGTTACTGTATAAAATGCTCCTGTGTGTAGCTCCTTGAGTTTGTCTCACATTCTGCACCCCCCCAAACTGTGGTAATGTGGAGACTAAGCAGCTCGAGCGAAGCTTACTGAATAAATTAGACTTGCTGTCCTGTGATATTCCAGCTCTGAGTAAACAGATGAGACTTACTCTGTGCCTTAAAATCAGCAAGTTTGGGCTTTATTAGCCCTGGAGGGGTAGTAAATTCAAGAGCTGAGCTGGAGGAGCAGACGGAGGAGGAGACAAGCAAGGAGGCGTAGCGTCGGATAGGATATGCTCGAGAAAGTCCTTGCTGCTTATTGCAGCCCAGGAAGGCAATTTGAAATTGAATCTACAGTGCACTAGGGAGCTGTTGGAGGTGACTTAGGCTGGGGTAAGGATTTGGGAAATCTTGATGAGCAAAGGCTGTGTTCAGCAAAGGCAAGAATAAGGATGTTGGCAAAAGTAAGGTGAAGTGGGGAGGTGGAGCTAGTGGGGAGGTAGAGGTGAGCAGCAGCATATTAAGGCTGGGTGGCAGCAGGTTTTGAAGCAACTAGAGTTCAGACGGGAGCTGAGCCGGTATAGGAGAAACATGGTATGGGCCATCTCCATTTAGTCTACAGAAGTCTGGATCCTCACATCAAAAGGCTCTTTAATTTCTATTAAAATTCAGGCTCTTTATTTTAATCGATAAACATGGGAATTAGGTGTCTAAATAGAATCTGGGCTAAATGTTGCCTTTCTGGATCACAATTGTTGGGTGATTCTCAAGGGCATTGCTGTGTGCTGCCTCGTAGACCACGGGACACACGTGGTCTCCATTTTCTTGCAAAGCAAGCTTGTTTTGTGAATAAACAGTGTGTTTTGATGGTGGGTGTGGATGGTGTCAGGAGGGGAAGCGAGTGTGCTAGGAGCCTTGTTCCCAAAGAGATCCTAGTGTTTACTGAAGATGCTAATTGCTGCCTCCAACCCATCCTTACTTGTCTTCTGCCCATAACACACTGATCAAAGGTGCTGGTAACACTTGCATTGAGTAAAAAGCTCATAAGAAAAAAAGACACTCTTGAATTTCAGGAGTACCACTGACTGCTGTTTTACTTTTTGGCTGGCATTTTTTGGAGGGATTTTTGACACTGGAGGTGGCAAAGGAAGGAAATGCTTTTGGTTTTTGGTTTTGTTTTTTAGTGCCCCATATGGCCGTTTTATTAACTGGAAAACCTTCAACTGTGACTTGGATGATGTTATACAGCTACAGAGCAAAACTCATTCCCAGCCATGTGGCTGAGAGTACTTGCACCTCTGAGCATGAGCCATTCCTCCCCCATCTAGGGTTAGGGTGAAAAATAAAAGCTGCATTTGCCCTGTTTTGCTGACCCAAGGAAAACATTGTTGCTTTTCATGCTGGGGATGTTGAGCTTTTCAAACAAAATGCTAACCTTGAACAAACTAGCTGTTAGCAGCTCATCAAAAAGCACCTCTGTCTGAGTTGAGGTTCTGGGAATCGCAGGTACAGCAAACCACAAGTCTGGGGTTTTTAACAGTTTGCAGTGTGTTTATCCACCACAAAATTGGTGATAGGGTAGCTATACTTTCATTTTCTTCCCTGCTTGTATGAGTGGAGTTTTCTACCATAGTATGAAAGAACACATTGCAAACCAGACTTCTGTAGCGGTGATCAGCACTTCCCAAGCATTGATTCTTTGGTTCCTGCCCGAGGAGCTTTTCTTTGCATTGTCTTACCATGCTGAGACAGAGAAATGACTTGCTGTGTGTAGCATCTCAGTTGGCAGATGAGACTGAGAATTTAGAAATAGCTTTTAGTCATGTTCCTACCATCTTCTTCAAGTGTATATGTTGAAGTTACTACCTTGGTTTTCTGTCCAGGGGACTTGGCAACAGAGCATTTCTCAGACCTGCCTTTTTGCTTGTTATTTCCTGTTGTACAAAGCAGGGAAAAGGAGAGTTGGGACCTCAGCCTTTGTTATGAGAGTGTCTTGGTTCTTCCACAATATCCTGGAGACTCTTCCTCTGAGAGGGATGTCAGAGAGAGGAATGGGATTTGTTTAAATGGATCCCTTTAGATTTAAGGTCTTGCTTCATTGGCAGCTGTGAGTGTAGAAGTGGGATTTGATGTTTAGGAGTGGGCGTTTCCCATTTCACATCCCAGAAGCTGTGCATCTGGTCCTGACCCTCACAGCCTTCAGTGCTGGATCCAGCTGCTGCGTGGCGGAGTCCACGCTAGCAGTGTCACGATTTGAAGTTCAGCAAATGGTTCATTGTTTTTCCTGCCAGCTTCTCTCTGGAGCTGTGCTAGGTAGCACAGAACTGCTGTCTGCTTGCCAAAGGTGATGTTTAGGACCAAATGGGCTGGTAAAAGTTGCTCAGTGGGTAGGCAGAGCTCCCCATGTCTGTTAGCAGTGACTCAGGGCTGTTGCTCCCTTTCCCTGGGAGATTCCTCTGGATGGGGACAGCCTGCCAGAGACAGAGCAAATAAATAAGCTGGGCTCTGGTTACAGCAGGTGGATAGTCTATCAGCAGGGTCCTCACAGCAGTGGTGGGTGTCTGCTGTCATCTGGGCCAGAAGCAGAGATAACCTTTTGCTGTGCTGAAAGTGCAGGAGCAGAGTCATGGCCGCAGCCTGCTGCATCACTCCACGTGCTATCTACCCTCTGTGCCTCTGGGGATGCTGAGTATGCTTGGTGGGCATCACTGGGGTGGAGCTGGAAGTGGCACAAAGCAGTCACAGGCCCAATTTTGCAGGGTCTGCACCTTCTGTTCTTCGTAACCTCTGGCCCTCCGCGGGAGGGTAGTGGAAGAGGAGCATAAGGTCCAGTGTTGACCACTGAGGCTTATTGCCTCCAACCCAGGTTAAAGGCTTCTTAGTTGCAACCTGCCTATGTAGCACAAAGTGGCTTCAGTTGCCTAAAGGGTTTTCTCCTCTTCTGCTGGTCACAAACGTGATTTGATAGGAACTGTGGGTTGTGACTTCATCGATGCCCTAGGCTATGGTGCTGCATGTGAATCAATATCCTTTTTCAGCCAGTTGTGCTCATAACTGTTGGAGTATGGCTGAAGAAAAGGGAGATTCAAAGGTGACACTTAAATTGTTGTCATTCAGTAGACTCCTATGTGCAGCAGGAGGATGAGCTGCCTCCTGTACAGAGTTTCCTCTCTCCTGGAGAGGGAGTCCAAATCTAACCTCAAGTGTCTGCATTGAGGGTCAGTGTGGCTGAATCTTCCTCCCCTCTGAAAGAGACTTTGTCCTGTATCAGGCACATAGGAAACAGCTTAGTGTTATGGTTTAGCACCGAGTTTGTGTTTCTTGTGTCTACTTCTGCTCTTCCTTAAAGAAGCTTTTGGGGTTTAATTAAAGTTACTACCTAACTTCAAGTCCCCAGGGTCCTTGTGTTCCCAGTAGTCGGGGAGAGACTGGCTGCTCTGCAGGAGCTGAGCTGAGGGACTCAGGGCTCATCCCTGGAGATGCTGCTCTCCAGGAACTGCTCCTGCATCTAAGGATGCCATCATCTACCCAAGTCTCTGGCTTTGACGTTGGAGGTAGGTGGTTACAGTATCCCCCTTACGCACACACTTCAAACACAGATTGTGCAGGATTACTGCTGGGTAACAGCCAAATCCCAGGCAGTAGAGACTGTTTAATCACACTCCTCTGTCTCTACTGGATTAACATAATTAATGTAAGCCCTTTTGGATGGGCGACCTGTTATTTGTCTGGTGTAGCTCTTCATTCGTGCAGCGCTGTGCATGCACCCATGATGCTCTAAAAATGATGATGGTCTAATCCCAGTTGCATACAACTGGTGACCAAGTAAATCTCCATTTACAGACAACTAGTTTACTGCTCCATTTAGGGGAAGTTGTAGACTATTGGGAAAAAAAAAACTAAGAATGCCCAAGGTTAAATCAGAATGATCATTTGCCAAGTTACTTCAAGGGAAATTAAATTTTTTTTTTATTATTTTTAATGTCATCTCTCTAGGGAGGAAATAGTTATTAATAAACTGAAGGTTCATCAGTGCCTTATGGTCCTGGCCCATTTCAAGGGTGATGTGGAGTTTAATGTGCAGTGGAGATATTAGCAAGTGTGTCCTTGCACGCCCAGCCTGAGCACATGGGGCAGGAGCTGTGCCTTTTATCTTCTGCCCTTTGTGGCATCTGGAGTCGTGGCAAGGAGGCAAAAAGTGTTTTCTGGACTTGTGATATCCCATGGGCCCAAAATCCCATTGGCTGGCTTCCTCCCTCTTGTTTCTCTGCATTTCTTATGCAGCTGGACATGATCTAACCCTCAACAGGATACTCTGGCTCCCTTTTCTTTCCACTGTTTCAGGGTTTTCTAGCAGCAAATTGGAGAGAGTTTATTTAAGGAAGAGAAAACCCAAACCCAATAAAACAACCATTGCAAAAAATGAATGCAACAAGTCAAATGCTTAACTTGAATATTAATTTCTGAATAGAGGAATGCCTTTAATAGGCTTTTTGTGTAGCGGAAGTACTGGCAATATTATTTTTTTTTAATGAAAGCTGTCTTCTGCTTTAGTTTTTCCAAGTTTTAACTGCAACCTTTTATATTCAACAAAATCACAGATATAATAATTTCATAAGGAGTGAAATCAACTTTCATCATTTCTGGTGGATTGTTTTCTAGATCTTGGCTGTAGCCATCTGTGCAGAAGGCAGAGGCTTTCTGGAGCATTCTCTGAATAACAAATGCTTGTGTCCAAGCCTGAAAATTAGCATGAAAGTGACATTTAATATTTGGCCAGCAGCTAAAAAGCCTGTTATTTTCAGTGAGGTTAAAAGGAACCTCAGTTGGGCAGCTCTGGCCTCCAGGGTCACAGCTTGCCCAGGTCTTTAAAGCAAAGCTGCTGCAGGCAGCAGTCTCGCCGGCCGTGGGAACTGGCAGCACTCCTACTGGGAGCTCTGCAGTGGGCAGCGTGTCCCGGGCTGCCCTTCTCCCATCCTGCTTCGTCCACATGCCCTTCAGAGAAGCAAGAAGCCCTTTCCACAGGGTGCATAGGATGAAAAAACTTGCTGAAAACGAGCTGATCATTTAACAGGCAATATGTGGTTGTACGTTGCCTCTCATTTCTATTCAGTGCTAGTAAAATGCACTCATTACCCAGCCTGTGCTCACAAGCCTTATTATGGCTAATGTAGAGGCATTTTCCTATCATTTTTCTCCCTGGAGCTGCATGGTGTTAGGACTTTTGGATGCTTTGCAAGTCCCAAGTGCTCTGTGAGGAACCACAGGCTAGGGTGAGCAGAAGCCAGGAGCATCAGTATACCTGGACAAAAACCTCTATGTATGTATAGGATGGGGTGTCATAATCTTCAGCTGCAAGAAACCCAGTCTTTAAGGTTCACGTGGAGCATCATTTGCAACAGAATAAATATCTTGGCATGTCACGTTTTACACAGCAGAAATGCTTCTGACTTTCCAGCCCTTGGTATCTGTAACTCGCTTGAAAGAATTGCTGACGTCTGCCCAAATGCCAATATCTTCTCAGCCGTATGAACCTTAATATCATGGCTTAAGCTTCAGTCTTCAAGCTGTGCAGCATAGCTAAATGCAAGCTGTGTTTCCAGCACTGAGGGAGATCCTGACTTTTAACCCACTGGCTTTTTATTTATTTTCCTTCTGTGCTTGTTGTTGAATTGCAAAGTCAACTTAATTCCAGGGCTTCTAAATGGCATATGATTTCTACATGATGATGGCAAATCTCCTTTGGGCTGTTTATACCATCTGATACTGGTGACCTAAACAAGGCTAGGTCAGGACAGCAGAAAGCAGGGCATGGGTGTTATCTTTCCTTGCTACCCTTTCTTTACCCATAGTAAAAAGGCAGGTCACAACACTGCTTTATCCCACCCCTTCCTCATAATTTTTACACTCCCTTGGCTCAGTCTTCTTTCCTTTGCAACTGCCTGCTGCCAGACTCTCTCCTTTTCCACCCCAAGTGGGTTTGCATTCAGCCTCAGAGCCCTTTGGTGGCTTTATCATTGCCTTCCTGGATGGGTGCTCCTGTCTGAGGGTCTGGCTCAGTTTCTCTTCTGCCTGTGGGTGACAAATGGGGGATGTCCCATCCCACCGGGACTCCCAGCAGAACTGCTTGTAGGTCACCATGGCCTGTTCAGTCAAAAAGATCCAGGTTCAGAAGATCAATTGTGTTTAAAGGATTAAAGCATGTATGGATTGTTTTGGCAGAATGGGGTTGGGGGTGGTTGTACTAGGTGGTTTTGCTAGGTGACCTCTGGCAGGGAGAGGTGAGGAACAGCTGGGAGCAAGAACCCCTTTGTATTGCTCAGCTGCAGTGAGAACCGTGTCCATTAACCTTGGAGTCTGCTGAAATGGCTGGCACTGCACCACTGACACATCCTCTGTGCTGCACCCCTGAGTCAGGGCTGCCCATGGGGGAATTTGGGCTCCCGACCTCTGAGCTGTTCTCCTGTTACGGCCAAGCTTCAGATAAAGTGGAGATTCAGCCTCAGCCCAGGTCATAACTTTGGCTGCTGCTCTGATAGAATTGATCCTGAGACCAGCTGTATGCCTGGATCTGTCATAATGAGCATCAGTCATATCTTCAGAGGTTTATTAAACTTTCTGCTTGAGGGCTCACAGAGGCCCCTGAATGCTGTAACTGTTGCAATGAGAACTGTATGGGGGGTGTATGATGGTCAGCCTTTTTTTCTTTTCTTCTTCCTCCCCCCCCTTCTTCCCCATACCGCCCCCCCATCCCCATATCTCCAGCAGAGATGCAGCTGTTGGGACCCAGCCCTTGACACTGGGAATATGGTGGAAATGGTGACTTTTCCCAGTGAGAGAAGAGGGAATTGATACCATTCACTGCAATTTATTCTCATTTCCCCCATTTTTCCCTCTTTTAAGGGCACAGTTTGAATCTTGCAGTTTTTTTCTGATAACTAAAGTACCTTTTTACCTAGTAATTCACCTTATTAAGCTCCTAAGGGTTTTTAAGGCTTCCTGGAAGTCTTCTGCGAACATGTGAACATGTTGGGAATGTCCCTCATGGAAGGGCCCTGGCTGTGATTTATAAGTATTCAAGATCATGTGCTAGAGCAGGAGTTTGCAATTTGGTGCTAACCAGTACGGACCAGCTCACCCTAGAGCCCTTTGCCCACTCTGGAGGAGAAGGCACAAATGGTCTGTGGGTTTGGTCCTGGGGCCTGAGGTGTAATTCCCCTAGAGTCATGCAAGGAATTGCTGCTGCTGTTCCCTCCATCCCACCCACTTTGTTCAGTGTCAAAAATAAGATCTCAGAAAATGAAATTAGTTTAATCTTGGTGCAGCTATTAATGTTACACGCTGTGGGAAAGCTCTTTAAGGAGGCCTGTGACCTTCATCCATGTGGAATAAGTGCTGAATAATGGAGAGCTTTCATGTTTCCACAAAAAGAAAGTGGCTTTTTAAATCAACTGGAGATGTTTCAGATGTGGAGGAAGAAAAAAAAAACCAAACTGCATTAGGAAACAGTGGGTAGAGTGTGCATGGAAACAGAGCAGCATCTTCTACTGTCTGGCAGGTGCTGCTGTTTGCAGAGGCCTCTTGTGAGCATGTGAAACTGCACCGACCTGTCTCGCTTGCTGTTACCGGTGTACCTGGAGACCTTTTTAAGTAAGAACACACTTCCCAGTGTATTCAGCCTTTCCTCCTCTCCAGCCCAGAGACCTTCTTGTTTCTGCCTCACCAACCCCTACCCCAGGTTTCTCTCTCTTTCCTTGAACTGATTCACATTACATGCTTCTTTGATGGCCTCTGGCAATGTGTGAAGCACTTCAGCCATTCATTTATGGAAAGAAATGCAACTTGCACAATTTACATATAGCCTGTCTTGTCTCCCCACCTTTTCTTGCTTTGAGGAAGCATTATGTCCTGGGAGAAAAGTGCTCGCTCCCCGATGGTCTCTTTCCTCACCCTTTCCACGCCATTCACAGTCCACAGCTCACTTTTAACAAGGCTGTTCAGAGTGGCCCACTCACGAAAAGGACCCTTCTTCCTCACCCCATCTGTTTTGTGGGGGTTTGCATGAGCTCTGCCACCCTGTTGATGAATGGGTGCTCAAAGCCTGAGCTGCTCTGGAAGACTTTGTCAGATATGTTTCCTGCCTGATGCATCATCAGCTAAATAATTAGAAAGATCCATTTGTGCCTCTGTATCACCCAGTGAGATATGAGCCAGCAGGAACCTGTCATTTGAGATATTACGTAGAACTGGTCATTTTAAAGTGACTACACAGAGCAACCAAAAGCCACCGTGGAAGGATGGAAATTAAAACTGCGACCCATCTCTTTTGAAGCCAGGTTACTGACTATGAGACAAGCTCGATTTGGGGACCCTTGGATTCAAACTTCGTGACACCAGTTGGCCCTAAGCCTCTTCCCTATATATTGCAGTTACTTTTTTTTTTTCTTAAACTGTATTTTGGATGGTGGGACTTGCCTTTAATCTGGGGAAAAAATATAAAAGCCAACAAACAAAATGCAGTTGTGTTGCTTCTATGTGGCTTTTCGTAGTATTTGCATGCTTCTGGCAGCAGGACAAGAGAGCGGTTTTGTTAGTCCATGGTTATGTTGGAGGAGGTTTGAGAGAATATAACAGGCTTCCTTGAAAAGAGTTGAGTGAAGGTACAAAACCAGGTTCTCATCACATGGGAAGAAAAGGAGCTGATGTTCGGGTCTTGGACAACAGAAGCTATTAAAATTTTGGCTTCCTGACAAAGTAGCAACAGCTACTATGTCTTTGCAATACCTGACAAGTAAGTGGTATACAATGTTTCGGAGGGCCACTTGTCAGTGTATTGTCTTGCCTGGCACAGAGGGATCTGCTGTTCCCAGCATGGAGGGCTGCTGAGCATGTGGGACAGGGGGAACTAGTATGTGTGGAGTGGAGGATGTCAGAGGTTAGGAGGAAGAGTACAGTATCGCAGGTCTGTCCTGGATGGACCGTCATATTTTGCACCACTAAGAAGGTAAATAGGAGCTGTTCATTTGACTCTGCTCATTTGCAGCAGCAGAAGAGCTGATTTTGCCTCACTTCCCACAAGTCACTGAACTTCTTTTTGCATCTGTTTCCACAGTATGCAAAAAGGAAAGGCAATAAATATTTATTACTCCGTAGCCTGGGTGCAGGTTTTATTGCTCTTACTATTCTTTCACTGCTCCTGTGGCAGCTTATTATGTGGCTTTGGCGTGTCCCCAGCATAGGGAAAACTTAAGAAGGGCTTGCAGGAGGTTTTGAAGGGGCCCACTGCCACCTCAAGAAATGTTGTTCAACAAACCCTTGTCTTCTGGAAGCATTGCTTCTGCCTTTCCACTTTGCTTGTAATTACAGTGGGCAACAGCAAGCTCTCCTCTAGCATGTCAGATGCTAATCTGCCGTTTATCATTGCATGGCTGTGCGGAGTGGCTGGAAGAGGTTTCCAAGACGTGTACGCCGCACCCAGCGTTGCATGTCCAGCGTGGTCCCTGCGCCCTCCACGATATGTTACCCTGATCACGATCCTAAAAATTCCCTGCTCTTGGACAAGTTTAAGGAGGGGAGCATAATGTTTTATTACTTAGATAATGAGTCATTCTTATGAAATTCATGGCACGTTAGTCGCATCAGAATTCTCAGGAGGGAAAACCAAGAGAAGTGAGACTTCTTATGCAGTATTGACCTTCTGCCTTTGTTTTTTCCTGGAGTTAAAACACAGTTTCTTTACATCATATGGAAAATTAGAAAATTAAATTCAAAAGATTGCAATTAAGAGGAAAATACAGAAAGCCATATAGCTACCTTTCTTTTCTGTGTGCCAGTGTGATTTATGAGTTTGGATCCAGACCTCTGCTCTTGGGTCGAAGGCTTATACTTTCCTTTCTCATTTTAGAGAAAGGGCAATTTCTTTTGTTAAGAGTCCATAGGAGCTGCTGTACACTGGTGTTTTGTGGAAAAGCGATCTTGGATTCATGGTCCATCTTGCTTTTTCCCTCTGGACAGCATCAACAGCAGGGAAGTAATTAGATGGCGATTTTTTTCCTTGAAACTGGAGGGAGTTTGTGTCCATCTTTCTATGGTGCTGCTGAATTGCCCTTTTCTTCGCGTACACATTCATGCCATTTATATTGGCAGTAGTTCAGGGATTTCTATGCCACATTAAACTTTGGAACAGCTGTGGCCAGAGTCCCTCTTGGCCTGCACCCTGTCTCGCATTGTAACTGGTAACAAACGTTCAAGTGTGGAAGAAGCAACACAAGGTGAGAATGATCCTCTCCTGGGTATTTATAAACAGCTTCTGACTATTCAGTGGTTTGGTTTGGAGGCTGCATCTGGACCATTGCTGTGTTTAGTGAGCCTATACTTTCCAAATTACCTAACCTGACTTTAAGCTGACTTATATTTTAGGCCTTGCAACATCTTGCAGCAGCGAGTTCCACAAATTAAATTCTTCTTTTCAGATCGCTTTTACATCTTTTGCTGGGGTACCCACAAGCCCTGAGAGAGTAGTTGGTTTTTGTTCACCTTTTCCATGCAATTCAGTCATCTCTTGTCTTCATCTTAAATTCCCAATCCAGTGGTTCTCTCCTTCAATATTTCCATTTGATATTTCTAATTTCCTTGCCTCATCTTGTGTCTCTTTCCTAGTCCTGTTCTTTTCTATTGTTTCTAAGGCTGGATGGCCAGACATTCACATCTGATATAAAATACGGGTTTGCTTCAGAGTTAGGCAGTGACATCATGGTGTTTTCTTCCCTTCTCAATTCCCCTTCCAGTTTTGCAGAACACACTCATGAGAGGTTTTTTGATATCAGGACAGAGTTGGTTTGTTTTGTTTTGGGTTTTTTTTCCCCCATGATAGTGTAATTTACAGCCTAAGCATTGTCTAGCTTTATAATAACTTGGCACTGAGATATTAAAGCAGTATACTTGTCTGGTGATCTTGACAGCCCCGCTGTTGTGTCGTGGGGTGGAGCTGGTTGACTTGATTCCAGGGATGCTTCTCCTTTCTTTTTGGACTCAAAACTTTCTGTAACATGACTCATTTCTTACTGAGACTGTGATAAATACTTAAGAGTTGCCAAACTGGAATGTGATTTTTTCGCAAAGTCTGCAGCAAGTAGCTGAGAGCAGGATTTGTGAGCAACTGGACTGGGAATCCTTTGGGTTTTTTTGAACAAAGAAAGAGAAATAGAGAGGGGGAAAGAACACTGTAGGTACAGGTACCTGTCTGTGTGGAGGCATGTCTGTGAGTGAAAGTATTAAAGCATTGTACAGTATGAAATTGGTTATTATTTTGAAATCAGTGCATTGAAAAGGCAGAGCCTCAAAATTTAGCCTCACACCTGTGTTCCTGCTGCAGTAAATATTTTTGTAAAAATCAATGGAGGGAGCCTACTCAGCAGTGTAAATTCTGTGTAATTATTGAGCAGAGAATTGTAGTTGTAATGTATCGATTCCCCCTGCTTTGTTAGAGCTTCCTCCTCTCCTCAGAGCTGAATTGCAGTCACGGTGTCAGCATTAAGGAACTGAAGAAAGGACAGAGTGAGCTGCTGTTAATCAATATATGGGTAAGGGGATGCATGTAAAAATGCACGTGTGTACATAGATTGCTCCAAGAGCATCTGACTCACATAAGCAAAACTGCTTAAGGACTGAAATTTCCTCCTCTGACCCCAGAAAGCTCAGCTGCTCCAGCAGTTCATGTGAGCTAATCTTGAACTATTGCTTCAGGGACAGCTCTAGAGCTGAGTGCTTGTGCAGTTCTTGTTCTCTCCTGCCTCCCCCATTGAAAACATTATAGCAATGTTTTGTCCTCAAAGTCATACTAGGATGCTTCTATGGGATGTTAATCTGCTGCTTCACTTCACTGTAGAGATGGTTGCAATGCAGAAGTGGGTAAAACATTTCCTGGACTGTGTTTCGAGAGGATGACGGGACCTGAAGGAGAATGGCCCCTATGTGGTTCCGTTTGCTTTTGTTTTAAAGCCAAAGGATTACATGTGTCATCTTGGGATGGGTTGTTAACATCACAGAATCCAAACGTTTCCAGTGATCCATTCTGAGGAGCTACACAGGATTATTCTGCTTTAAAACAAGCAACGGCAGCTGCTCAGGGGAGCATTTTTTCTTCGGCTGCATTATATGCCAGAGCAATTTAAGTCCACTAAACTGAAATACTGAATAGGGATTTGTTACAGGGCAGCAAACTTGCCCTTATTTTCAAATTCTCAGGAAAGCTATGTGTTGCTTACTCGGAGAACACACCGACCTGAGATTCAGGTCACACCTTGGTTTAATGTTGTTCTTTCTGAATACCCTAGTAACGCTTTCAAACCGATAGGAGCAGGATGGTCCGGGATAAGGAAGGTTCGTGGCTGTGGATGTGTGTGGGATCAGCCACTCTTACTGAGTAGAAAGTCAGTATTTCAAGGGTTAAAAAAAGAAGCGGGGGGTGACGCCTCAGAAGAAAGTATGTCAAAGTTTTGGTTGCTTAGGACATTCCAAGGTAGCTGCAGCAAGGGTTTTTCTGGGGGTTGTTTCAAAAATAAATACAGTAAGAAAAAGGACAATCTCAGGTCATTGCACAGCAAGAAATGTTGGTGTGTCTTTTGGCAAAGTGATGGAGGGGCTGCCTTGCTGCTGCCATTCCTCACACCTGTGTCAGCCTTCGTACTGATAGAAACGTAACCATCTCCCAGCTGGCTGGGGCCTGGGGAGGAGAGCTTTGCCTCCCAAAGCTGCCCTGCTGGCTTAGTGTCACCTCTTATTCTGACTGCATGGGTCTGTTGTGGCTGGTGAGATGGGGACCTCAAAGTCCTCCTGGTCCCTGGGATCCTGAACGGGTGCTGAGGTGGCTGTTGTGGGACGCAGCAGCCCCGGGGCTGCTCCAACCTTATCCTGCTGGGATGCAGAGCCAGCATGGGTTTGGGATGGGGAAAGGAGTGGTGCCAGAGACTTTCTTGTATGCCACAGCTTAAAAAAAAAAAAAGTTATCACCTGAAGAAGTTTTTAAGTAGCTGCTGTCTCTATGGCACTTGAAGAAGAACTGGTTTGTAGTTAATAAGATACACAACTATTTTAGGCAAACATTCCTCATACAGCCTGCCAGCGCAGGGTGGGCTGCAGGCTGTACTGCTAGGCTAAATGCAGAAAATGCTCTGGACTGTGTTCTAACTGAAAGCCAACTCCTGCCTACAGTGTCTCATCCTGGAGTGTAGGATGAAGTGGTTATTGATGCAGCTTCTGTCTGTGAAAAGTGGTTGGGGAAGGGAAACCCTCATGCTGTGAATGAAAGTTATGGCAGCAAACTTCCTAGGGTTTGTTTCTGATTCATGTGTGGTTTTCTGAACTGGCTGAGAAGAGGAGAATCCTGCTTCATAGTACTGTCTGCAGCTCTTCACTTTTCCGTTTGTTTTCAAGTGTAAATCTTGGATGTGTGGAGGAAGTGAATTTTAAACAAAAAACAAACAAAACCAAATAAAAAAGGCAAAAACAACACAACACCAAAATTGTTTAGTTTCTTCTTTATTCCTGAGGGAGTGGGAACAACCTTGTACAGGACTCAGTATTGCTGTGTTGAATACTGCTAGGTGGTTTTGGGAGAGGAGGAAGGAGAAGCTTTCCTATGACTGCAGGAAACAAATTTTACCTTGTGTACAGAACAGCACAGATAACTTCCTTCCTCTGATTGTGCCAAGGCAAAATTGTATCACTTATCTGTGGGTTTCTCTCTTCCCAATGTGTTGGGGTGTAAGCTGTCTGCAATGGAGAAAGCCAGGTCAAGGATAAAAATCCCATACTAATCCACTGTCTATTTAATTTCAGCTAAACCCTCCTATCTTTCTGCCTTTTTACCTCTGCAGGGTCAGCAGGGAGGCTGCTGCTTTATGGTCATGCACGGAGGGAACTGTCTTGTTCTTTTTTTAACCTGATAAAATACCCTGCATTTCTATGACAATCTGGCCACAGCATCTCCCCATAACCCTTGTTGCTGCTGGGCTCTTTCGTAGGGTCACACCAGGTAACTGTAGTACTGTTGTACTGGCAAATCAAAGCAACATTTTTGGAGTATTTTGGCTTTGGCTCCACATTTGAATCTCTTTCTCCTTCTGCCCCCTCTCCTCAGCCATGAGGCTGCTTTGCATGCCTACTATGGTCTCGCCTGTGGCCAGACGGTCACTTATTCCTTATATTTTTTTATCTTTGATTCCTTTTTCTTCTTCCTCAAATGTTATTTAGAGCTCTTGTTCCAATTTTTGAAAATACAGCCCTTGCATAAGGTCCAATAGTTTCCAGTCTTGTGCTCTTTGTTTGATATGGACTGGTGGGACTTACCACCTAAAAATCATTTATGGCCTATTGCACCATTCAGTTATTCATGCACCTTCTACTGACCACTGGAAAATACAGATTTTAATGGTGTCCAAGTCTGAAAACCTCCAGTGTTATTTGATTGGAGGAGAAATAAAATGAGAAGTTTTTGTTGTTACAGTATGCGGAGCAAAGCAGGCTACTTATATTTCACTGAGCATTAAGCGTTATTGCAAGAACTATCTTTTTTGGGTATAATACTTAAATGTGAAGTACTCCTCCTGAACTCCTGTAGCCATGGGCATCAGGAGAAACTTTGCTTCAGGTCTTTTATTTCTTGTCTTTGGCAGGGCTGGTCTGTAGGGCTTTGACAACTGCATAACAAAACTGTACAATCACATGGCAGGTCTTCTTCCCTGTAGCCCTGCCACATCTTGCATCTACCCAGGGAGGGTAACAGAACAGGCCCAAGTCTTTCTGGCTTACACAGTGAACAGCAAAGCTTTCTCCCTCAAGTGCATCAGCTTATACAGTGACCTGTCATGGTTTAACCCCAGCCAGGAACTAAGCACCGTGCAACCACTTGCTCACTTCTTCCCCCTGCCTCCACAGTGGGATGGGGGAGACAATCGGGAAAAAAAAATGTAAAACTTGTGGGTTGAGATAAAGACAGTTTAATAGAACAGAAAGGAAGAAAATATTAATGATAATAATAAAATGACAATAATAATAATAGGATTGGAATATACAAAACAAGTGACGCACAATGCAATTGCTCACCACTCGCTGACTGATGCCTGGTTAGTTCCTGAGCGGCAACCTGCCCCCCCAGGCAACTCCCCCCAGTTTATATACTGAGCATGATGTCCCATGGTATGGAATATCCCTTTGGCCAGTCTGGGTCAGCTGCCCTGGCTGTGTCCCCCCCTAACGTCTTGTGCCCCTCCAGCCTTCTTGCTGGCTGGGCATGAGGAGCTGAAAAATGCCTGACTTAGTACAAACACTGCTTAGCAACAACTGAAAATGTCACTGTGTTATCAACATTCTAAATCCCAAACATGACGCTATACCAGCTCCTAGAAAGAAAATTAACTCTATCCCAGCCAAAACCAGGACATGACCCCAGGGAGGCTTTTCTCATGCAGGGACCATGAAGCACATGCTGCTTTCGCTCACGCTGAGGTTCTCATCCCTGCTTGCAGCAAGTAAACTGAGTCGCAGAAGTGATATGAGCTAGGTTTGTGAAAATGCTTTTTGCATGTTAGCTGTTTAAAAGTGGCTGTTGCCTGAGCAAAAGCTGAGATTTATGAAAATTAAGGTCTTACTCCATGTACTTCTGACAGGAAATCCATGTTTGTTACACTGCGTCTTGACTCTCAAGATAAGTGTCATTGTCATCAGTTTAATATCTCTAATCTGTTAATATTTCAGCAGTAAAGGCATATAAGGGACTAGATTCTTGCTTAGTAAATCAAGCAAGAATTAACGTACTCTTCTCCTCATCCCCGCAATTAAAAACTCTGGCCTAACTCAAAGCTTCGTGTACTTGAAATGAAAATGTGGATTTTCTTCTGTGTTGAAAATGCTCAGCTTTTGGCTCTTCACCTGTGATTTCTCTGCAGCTCCCTACCGTAGATCACACCAGTGCCCTTGTGCTATAATGCAAAGTCATGCTGGATAATCACGCATCAGCCTAGGAAACACGGCTTGGCCCATGATCAAACCTGTTTCACAGTTCAGTATACTCTGTACAAAAGGTTTTTGGCTCATATAAATTAGCCTGTGCTGCTCCTGATGCACTGTTCATTTGGGGTTTTTATCCTTTTAGACATTAATGACTTTTGGATGTGTCTCTTTTTTTTGAGGTCTTAAAAAACCCCAAACTCTTGCTTGCTCATGTTTGTGCTTTTTATTAACTAATCCATTTTCCTAGCAGATACGCTTATTTGGATTTATAAAAGCAAGATGATAAAATGCCCAGCCCAAATACTTAAGTGCCCTTGACAAACGTATTCAAAACAAACCAGGCATGAAGACAAACCTAGTGACCACCTCTACTGTGTACAGCAGTAGCTGAGTGAGCTCCCCAGCACTGGAGAAGAAGCAACCACTGTAGTCTGTCCTGAAGAGCACTGCTGGGTGAGAATCAAACCTCCCATCCCCGCCATAACGGTGTATCAACAGAGCTGACCTTTTGGATTTAAGGGGTGAACTGTTTATAGGGAGAGTTGGAGTAGTGCATGTTAGAATAATATTCAGTATCCCCTGGAAGAAAGATCCTGGGACCCATCTTTTGCTGTACTCACTGAGCAGCTTCTTACCTCTTGCCATCAGATCCAAGCAGAATTTACCTCTGTCACGTGAAAATGAGTATCAGGTATGGTAAGGAGTGTTAATATTGAGCAGAAAACCTTCTCACCCTCTGCATGAAGGTGTGCATACTCTGCTTCTGCAGAAACCTGAATATCTAACCAGATTTGCAAGTAATATAACAGTTTGGAGGAAGAGATCTCTATTATGTTTTTGGAATGCTCCCTTCAACCTGATGCTGCCTTCTCTAGGTAGTCACTGATAAAGCATTAAAAATCCTTTAAGTGTTTCTGTGAGCACTGAAACTAACAAAGCCCATTTTCCCATGGATTTGGGACTGAGAATCATTGACTTTGTCTACAGTGTTAACACCTCCAGTTGAATCCTTTCCTGTTGGGATGCATTTATAAGGTTTTCTGTAACATGGAGTCGCCAGTGTTTGGTAAAACATGGGTTCCCACTGCAATTTTTCTCTCTTGGAGAGAGAAGTCGAGCCTTTCTGCCTTTTCTGTGAAAATTGTAAGAACTCACTTGTATTTAGATGTCCACCTCTGTTGTATTTGGTTAAAAATCTGAGTTGAGAACAATGTGGGTTTGAGCACTGGACAGAATTTGAGGCTGGATTCCTCTGCCTTTGCAGCTCACTCGCTGCCTGTCCTTGAAAAAGGTAGCTGAATCTGATGAAGCAGCTGTGAGCTGTGCTTCCAGTTTGACTAGATTTATATGTGTACAAAAACATGTTTGTGTGTCTGTATATGTCTCCAACCTGGCTTTTCACTCAAGTGGAAATGTGGGTTCATTCTGTTCACCTGCTCGTTTGAAAATACTGGCTTTAACTTCTATGTATTTTGGCTTTCTCATCCATGAAATGAAAATGATAATAGTCATTTGCTTACCTCACAAATTTGTTGAGAGGATTAATTGATGTTTGTACAGAGTTTTGAAACCTTATGCAAATATTAAGGTTATTGTTAATAGGCCCTTTAGAATAACGTAACTGTCAAATAGAAGAAGCTAGAAGTTGAACTATCTTCATGCTTTACAGCAATCTGGGCTTCCAAGCTTGCACCACGTGTGCTGCTCTGGAGGTGGTATTTGTAGGGCTTCCCGTGTCCCTGCTCAAAGGTATGCACCATGCAAGATTCCTCTGCTTTAAAATACCCTTCACAACCTAGTTCTCATGTCTGTTGCCCAGCTCGTCAGCTTGCAAACAGCTAAGCTTTAGTCATTTTGAGGAGCTTCAGAAGTGTTTTGAAAATTCTCAGTTACAACATTGTTTTCAGTTTTCCTAAATGAAATCTCAGGCTGTACTTTTTAGGAATTTTCTTTCTAAGTATAGGTTTGAGGGGGTGAGTTTCCATTTCAGAATTCAAGTTTGCTTGAAATGTTGTGGCTTTTTGGAGAAGAGGGGGGTTTTTTTGTTTTTTTTCCCCCCCTAGCTCTGGTAATCTAGATATGCCAGCCTTGAACCACTGGCAACGTATATCATTTTCTGTATGATCTTTCTCAAACCAAGTTTTGTTTATCAGCTTCCATGCCTGTATCTTGTTGGTGTCATTTCCATGTGGAAGTTGTTTATCCTACAGGAAGGAGCAAGTCAAGCAAACGACACCTCATCTGAAAATTAGTTTCTTGTCTTGTAGCAAAGTTTTAAGAACTAATCTGAAGATGTGTCTCAAGTCCCAGAAATGAGGCAGAGAATACATATGCTGTATCTCTTCCACTTCCAGGCATGCATGGGGATTATTTTTTTCTGGTTTTCTGTCTTTCTTGCTACTCTTGGCCTATTAAAATAGAAATTACTTCCACCCACCATGTTCTGGAAAAAGCTGTTCACTGTTCTAGCCATAAGGCTCTCATTAGAGTCAATGGGAGGTATATGACTAACCCTTGGTGTACACCACTTTAGGGAAAAAATGTAATTACTAACATGGCTTTTGTGTGGAAAATATTTTTGGTGTAAAAAGAGGACTCGGTTTTCTCCTTGATCTATAACATATTTATGGGGGAGTTTGCGTGTTTCAGTATGCTCTGTATATCCTGGAAGGAATATACCCAGATCTCCTCTTAAAATAGTGATGGAATTTGGCCAAAGTATGACGGCTTTGGAGCCTCCTATTCAGTATGTTCAAAACAGAGCTCCCTCTGGGCAATACCTGGCTCCTAAGCTGATTGAGTTTTGGTTGCTTCTATGTCCTGCTTGAGCTTCCTCTGTTCTTCGTTTGCTCTTCCCCTTGGGGTTGTGTTTAATATCTCTTGCTCTCTAGCTGCTGGGACAGAGGGGTCATCTTATTTCTCTGCTGCTGAGTGAATTGAACATTGTGGCTTCTCTGACCTCTGGATGATCTTGTGTACCTGCTAATTTCACATTTTTAGCCCTCAAGTCCCTGTGGGGCAGCTTGCTTTCCTACCTACTCAAGACAAGGTGAAAACTTCCAAGCCAAAGCCGTTGCCTTGCACATAGTCAGCGTCACCATGTGGCTGAACTGGAGTAGCCTCAGGTAGGCAATGGCTCTGCTGTGCACGCTCAATGACTCTGGCACTGATGCATGGGGAGAAAACGTGATAATTGCTACTGAAAATTGATAGTGTACATGTTTCTGACTACATTGCAATGATGCACCTCAAGATAGTCTGCCTACAATTTTACATACATGTCCGGGGCTTCTTTTTAATAGAAGGATTCAGTGTAGCAGATGATGTGGTAGTACTAAGGCCTAAAAAGAAATCAAGAGGAAAGATGGTGATCTTTGAGCTTGTGTCCTGAGAGGGTTTGGTACTGCATTAGAGACTTAGCTGAAAAAGGGCATACAGTGGCTACAGCATTGAGATACACGCTTGGAAAGTCATCCTAGAGGTGCTGGTTAACTCGTTCCCCATTCAGAGTTGGCAACACCCGTGGGAAGAAACCCTTCCCTCATCTGCAAGGTGTGAACACTGGTTGTGGTTTTGAAAGTTTTTGTCTCTGTGTTACCCAGGCAGACTGATGATAATGTGAACAGTCTCTGCAGATGTTGGTATTCTAGCATTGCTGGCTTTTGCTGTTCTCTCATGGAAGTTGGTGGCTCACCGGCTTTTTAAATATCTCGGTTGTGCATCAATATCTGGCACTGTGGAGGGAAGAAATAAGCCTTTCTGTGAATGTGAAGTGTGCTGAACTAAAGCCAACAATCTTCAGAGTTTTTAATTACCAAACCATTCAAAACCTGCTGCTTTTGAGAGAGAGATTTTGACACCACTTGAAGGTTTTAACATCTGCTCTTTGTACAGAGCTGAGGCAATTGGTGGAATCTGTTTAATTTTTCATTGTTGGATGTTTTCCTTTTTGTTCCTATAACAACAGTAATACAGTTTGCAGAATGGGAACTCTGTCAGTAAAGACAGCTAGGTTTTGTGGTGCAAAAATTAGTAGTTACTGAATCCTCAGCAACCGAGTATGAGCTCATGTTCGGGGAGTATGGTTGGAGAAGAATTGCTTGGATTATAGTTCAGTTGAGACACTACTGCTCCAAGACTTTGTATGAATTATTTCAATTATGCTTTCCTCATTTATAAAACTTTACAGGGTGTTGTGGGCTTTGAGTAATATTTTCAAAGAGGTAAAAGCAACAGTTGCTACTAGGATGGAAATATCTGTCAAACCACAGAGAGCTACCAATTGTTCATCATGGGCTGTGGCTGGACATTTCCTGGTTTTAGTGAAGGTTTTATGTGTGATGGTGAAATGCTCTCATTTGGGGTATTGTCAAATGCTTTAATGGTCATGGTAATCACTGGTATTCAGTTTATCCGTGTGTTTTCTACCTGCAGTCAAGGCAAAAAATACTAAAGTGCTGTGACACGTGGCACTTCCTTGAAACCAGAGATGTGCTACTTGATGTGGTTTGGAAGAGCTGTAAAAGTGGGGGAAGGTCCAAGAAGTTCTCACTGAGGTGCATGTTCTGTACGTGATCCTTCCGCTCATTACATACAGGAACGAGAACACAGGTGCTGTGCTTTCCACTGGGCTGTCTGGGTCCTACAGCTATACCCCTGCCCTGAGGAGAAGGGAGCAGCAGGAGCCTTTCCTATTGTCATCTGCCCAAGAGTCAGATTTCCTAGTGCCAAATGAACTAGTGGCACAGCCCACCAACTGCAGTGGGCATCCCTTATGCCAAAGAGACCTATCAGTCATAGTTATTGTTTTTCATTCTGTCTTTATAGCACTGGCACAGAGAACGAGATCAGAGCAGAATTCCGACATCCTGCCTGGGCTTCATTACCTACTCTGTAAAGCTGTGTCACTGTAAGATGCTGTAGCTCTCCCAAACCAGTATGTTTTATAAATGTGTTTTTCCCTCTTTGGCTTTCTACAGCTTGACCTCCACCCAGAGCCGCCAGCCAGTTTGGTTTCACACATAGGAGGGCCGGCTGGGCTGTGGGGTAGAGATTCTGGTCCTCAATACCAGGTGGGAGTCTGCCATCCAGGCTGGAGCCTTTATGTTGTGCTGCCTCCCTGTAGTGTTACAGTGATCCTCTGAAAGCTGCTCTTCAAGTCTGCTATGGAAACGGTGTGGGAAAGGATGCTGATCAAGTGGGAGATGATATTCTCCAGTTTTGCAGAGCCAAGCTGCGTCTAACTCCCCGGTCTGCTTTCTAGGAGGAAACTAAAGCCATTGCTTCTTCAACTTTCAGGTTTTTGCATGCAGGCTGCTTGCTTGCGTGTGTTGTCCTCCTGCTCTGTTGGTTTGAGAGTGGCTTAGTGTTTGATTTTGTTCTAATCTTTTCAGTTAAATGCGGGCTGGGCTTGAAAACAAGCTTGTAGCTTGCTTTACCCAGCTGTTGCACACAAAGAACAGCCCCTTCTTACTTCATTTCCAGGCATCGTTCCTCTGCTCAAGCTTTTGGAAAGATTGCCAGTTTAACTCTGACAGTAGTTTTAGTTGGTGTCATGACAAGACTTCAGCACCTACTGTGTGCCTTGTTTCCTGCTGTAACAAGCCTTGAACAAAGCAAGCTTGCTTTTCCCAGGGATCTAGTGATAAATTAGGCTGAGGAAGCAGGATAGTTGTCTGCACTTGTGAAAGAAGCAGCTGATAGTCAGTATTTTATACCCAAAATTAACATAACCCTCCCTGAAAATACAGGGTCGGTCAGATTATAAAAGTTCTCTAACTATCAAAATTGAACTTGAGGAACACCTAAATCAGTTCTTGTATAAATGGCCAAAAATATTTTAGCTCTGCAAACAACCATGTTTCAGAACAGCAAAGCTGATAATGTGTTTCTTGCTTTTTCCAACTGCATTCTCATCTGGACATGTCCATGCAGCTCCGGAGGTGGTGCGAGTACCACACGAAGGGCTGAGTGCCTTCTGCATCCATGGAGGTGTGATGACTTCCCATTCTGTGACAGCAATTTCCAAATGTTGTCCCCATTCTTAAGGACAGAGTATGCAGCTGCTCAGGGTGTTCATTGGTATCAGGTATTCTTTGGGCTTCCCTGGATGCTACAGTGGCATTGGCATGGGTTTGCAATCCAGCATTGCTCTTCAAAACAGTGGGAGTGACAGAGAGGATCCTTTGTCTTGAAAGCATAGCTGGGCTGCTCCTCTAATGTGTTGGCTGCTCTGCTACTTTTCCCTATGCCTTGTCTTTTCTTCCTCTTTATCTTCTGGATTGGTTTTATCATTCATCTAAAATTTTTTTGCATAAAAAGTGCTGTCATCTTACTCATAGGGTATATAGAGAACTTTATACAGGCTAGCCCATGTGCAGGACAGAGACTTAGAGCTCTGGACAGGCTATTTTACCCTGTTACGGAGCCTCTGTTTTCAGACGCCATCAGTACACTTATTTCCAGAGGTAATTTTTATCAAGTTTTATCAACCTTGGCTCTGATCTCAATTTTATAGAATGTTCCCTGTTTCCTGCCACTCATAGACACTAATCAAGTTTAGGCAATAAGCTGGTGATTAGATTTAATTCAGAGTTGGTCAGGAAGGCTCTAGTTAGGATGGACATGGGAGCACCTTGATGAATTTCTGTGGAAGCCAAAGACAGGATGTGCAAAGTCGGGCAGGTATCGAAGCCTACAGCAGAATAAGGTAGGCTTGAGGCATCTAGTGCATTACACTGAACTGCACTCAAATACTGTGTCTGCCCTTTGAGATCTGATGCCTGTGGAGTGAAATGATGTCTATGAAAGCCAGGCTACATCTGTTTGCATCTTTAGATGTCAATGGAGAAGTGTGCAAATGTGTCAGTGAATGCAGTAAGTTCTCAAATATCGTTCAGAAACATCCTCTTGGAGGAAGCAAATGTGATTACTGGAGAAGTGCCACACAGCTCTGCAGTCCCCTTCCCCCTGATCCGGGGAAACACCTCCTGAAGTGCTTACTGGGGTCTGGCAAGGCATGGTCTGTGGACGGATGTGTGAAGACAGGAGGCACCCACCATTACCATAAGCTGTCAGGTCTTAAAGTTGGTGCTTCTTAAATGTAGAGAGACTGAAGAGGAGAAGCAGGTCCTTGAGGCTGGAGAAGTGCCTTGTTGACATAGCAGCTATGGGAGAGAACTGCTAAGGCGGGAGGGATAACTCTTCAGTGGTGGGAGAAGCACAGAGAGGTAAAGGAGCTCTTTGCACAGCTTCCTCCCACGACATGCAGCCGTATACAGTCATAGACTTTCAGTTATGACAGTAAAAGAAAATCTCATTCCTCTGGGTCTGCAGGTAGTCGTGCTTTTTAACTAACCTTTCCTTTGAAGTCTTGGCAGACTGCAGTCTTTCTAAGAGGCTTTTAATTTTGATTAGGCACAGAGCTGAACTAAGTCAGCACAGCTCCCAAATGTATCCCAGGCAGAGACGTGACCACACGGGTAGGGCTGGCACAGGAGTTGGAACAACGTGGGTTTGCATAGCAGTCCCTATAAGGATCCTATTGCAACAGCATATGCACATTTGCATTGCCTAGTAGACCTACAGTCTCAGTCCAAAGTTCTGCTGTAGGCTTGATTAATTTGTTGTTTAAATCCCAAACCTGATGCAGATCCGTTATCATCTTCAGCAGCCCACACCTTCCCCTAGGTTAGGGTGCAGGGGTGAGCTGTTCTCATTGCAAGCGAGTTACTGCTTGTAGTTAGTCTTTGTCAAAGCAGCAAAGGAGGCCACTGCCCACTGTTATGTTTTATTGGTGTTAGATTCTATGTTGGATTCAACCAAAAGGAGAACTGATACGGGCTAGGCTGAGATTCTTCAAGTATGTCCCAAGCTTATGAATAATCCTCAAATCGAAGCTGGTCATGCCAGCGGGTCAGAGGGATCTGTGTCCTGTGTCCTGACTGTATGTTTGATCTGCAGTTAATGTAACCACTGGAAATGGTTGTTCTGCACCAAAATCTGCAGTGATGAAGAAGCTTCAGATTCTCAGTGGTCAGGCACAAGGGTAGGATGCTACTGTGTGGTTTCTGAGCTGCTGCACAGCTGCTATGCTCCTCACTGCAAGTCACAGTTTGGTGACCTGTAAATGATGTGTATACAGTCATCATAGTCAGAAATGGGTCGTGTGAAACCAAGTATTTGGGCCAACTTAAAATGCTACTTATTCTGTTTTTGAGGTTAAAAACCAAACTGAAACAAACAAAAAAAGCCTACATGCAATTGTTTAACTATTTCTACCTCCAGTGGGACATACTACAAAGCACAATAAGTGCTTATCTTCTGGGGTGACATCAGCCTTAATGTATGAGCACTTAAATATAACTTTGGGGTTAGAAACATGCTTAGAAATATGCTCTGGTGTTAGCTTTCTGGGAGATAAACCAGCTATCAGCTGGCTTTAGAGGCCATCATATTTTCCAGCTGAGTCAGTGTATATAGAGTTTATTAATAAATCAGAAGGAGCAGAGTCACTGTGAGTGCCCCTTGGCAAACCACTTCACCTCCATGGTGTCTCAGGTTTCCAAGCCCCCAAACTGGGAAATGATATAGACTTCCCCTTGTGAAGATCTGCTGCTGAGAGCCATCTGTTGTTAATAATGAGCCGTCCTCTTCTCCTTTTTGCTTTTCAGACTCATTGGTGAAAATGTTTTCCTCAAAGCATTGCTTAGCCTTGGCTCTGAAGGTATAGTGATGATGGGTGCCTGTGCCTTCGCTAGCAAAAGTTTCTCTCCCATCTTGTGCAAGCTTAAACTGTGGTGTACTGGAGCTCTGCCAGGAGACAGGTAATTGTGTGCTGGCCCTATTTTAAGGAAAGAAGACATAGGTGAAGGAAGCACTAATTCAGACGTAATAGTTACCGTAAGAGTTTGTGTCGGTCATTCTGGTGATCAGACTATTGCTTGTGATTTCTTTATGTGGCTGTCTCTTCTTTGCAGGGCTACAAAACCTTTATATTTTTTGAAGTGATATCCAGCTTCAAGTAAGAAAATGCCAGTTGGTCAAAATTTTCCAAAAACCAATATTCTGTGAGAAATATGAGATAAATAATTCATAAAAATATGCCATGTTTCTGGTTCTTGAGAAATTCCAAGAAATAAGGTGTCTTCAGTTACTTTGCAGGCAAGTATGTAATGCTATTACTCTTCGAAAGAGCTTATTTCAAAAGCATCTTGTTACTGAAATCAACTTTGGGGATGCATTTTAAGATTTAGATGGCATCTC
Organism: Haliaeetus leucocephalus; assembly: GCF_000737465.1. Taxonomy (NCBI): domain Eukaryota; kingdom Metazoa; phylum Chordata; class Aves; order Accipitriformes; family Accipitridae; genus Haliaeetus; species Haliaeetus leucocephalus. The sequence continues at coordinate 16,851,394 of NW_010972775.1, forward strand.
CAGATATATGCAGAGAGTTTTGTGTTTCTGGAGAGATCTATAAAGGCATCCTCTGTAAACCAAGAATGCCATTTTTTGTTCATTGATACTGTAAAAAGGGAGAGAACAGAAGAAAATTCATGCCCTGGACTTGAAACAGAAAGGCAAGTTATTTTCTTCAGCCGAGGATAAGTACTTACTTCTGTGTCCTGACAGAGATAGAGCTGCCCAACATCTGATAAAATGCCTTTTTAATTGGTTAGGTGTGTTGTACACATTTAAAACCCTATTATAGGGCTCTCCTGATGTACTGCATTTGAAAGCCTTATTCACATGCATTTGCCTACGGTCGACTGTTGCTTATATGTCTCTCCAAATCCCTATTTTCTCTTTCTCTCGTCTCCAAGCTGGTAATAAGATTTCTTATTATCTTCTTGCTTATGACTCCTTCAAGACTTCTGACAAAGAGGCCTCAGCTGCTCTTTTGGTATCATCTGGGCAGATATCAGTAGAATTTGAAAGGGTGGATTAAATAAGTGCTTCACTAATGTTGCCAGGCCTAACTTCATTATTGTGATCCTGCAAAGGAGGAAAGGGGAAAGAAATGAGCTGTGTGAAGACAACTGAGTGCCAGAATAGCGGAGCGTTGTGCGTGCATATATTTCTATACATAAATATGTGTATGTAGGCATACGGTACCTAAATTTGTAAGACCTTGCCTTCTTTCTTTCAGATACATAAATTATCTGTAGATCCAAGTAATATACAATACATTCTGCTTTGGAAGAGAATACTGAAATTGAAAAGAGGAGTGACTGTTGTTCACATACACACTTTTTCACACATTTCTTGCTGGCAGTCCTGGTGGATCTGTCTCTGTGCAGGTATTTGAGTCTTAGCTTATCAGGGAGATATCTGGAAGCCTTTTTTAGAGGCTGGAGAAATAAGTCTCTGTTCTCTGACTTTTCCTGCTTCCTGCAAATGAAAGTTCCTTTGGCCTCTCCTGTCTGTTGTGCGGGGATATTGTGTGTCTGGTGTGGGGAGCTTGGCTGCAACATTCACAGTCTGATCCAGTGATTAAGACTGAGACACAGGGAAACAGAATTGTCTTCATAATCAGCTCAATGGGTAATTATGTACAAGTTCCTTTGCCTTGGTTTCCTCTGATGCACCTTATCTGCCCAGACTGGTCAGACCATAGTCTTCAGCATAGGGATGATGCCATTTTGACTGTATCAATTTGCTAACACAGTGAGGCCGTCCACTCTCTTGGGTCCTCTAAACAGAACAAATGCTCAGCGTTGAGTGCTTTGAAAATCTCAGATGAAAGGCAAAGTATTACTAGGAAGAATTAGCATTTCCTTCCCCTACGCATTGATCGATGGGGGAAGCGGTCCCCTTGGAGGCTGGAGAATGGAGACAGCCTTGTGGATGTACTGATTTGTTCTGCATGATGATTTCTCTTGGAGTAATTGCACTGTCAGAGTGTTTATCAGCTAATGAAAACCTACTTCAATAACACCAAAAAACAAGGATAAGTGAGCCTTGTTTTGGTGGTGTGTTTTTTTTTTCTCTCTGAGCATCTGTTATTCATGAGCCAGTTCTGTTCACCACTCGCAGCTTGCAGAGGATAAGAAGACCTCATCCACCAGCCTCATGAAACCACATGTAGAAACGGGTACCTAGATAAGAAGAATCTTGTTTATCCAAGAGCAGATGGGGTGGAAGGAGAAACCACAGAGGAAGTTTAAACTAATTTGAACCAAGCTCTAGTTGGACCAACTTTGAATTAGCCCTTTCTCTGTGCTGTGCTAGGGTCTGCTGTGCAGACCAGGGCGCTCTCCTGCTATCCCAGCCCAGTTTTGTGCACACATTGAGTCAACCTGGCAAAGCAAAGCTCCAGGATTGCTAATGCAAGGGCAGTGTTGGAAAGGCCCTGCTGAAAGACCAGTGTTCCTCACTCTTGTGGGGAGGTGTGAGCTCAGAAGAGCTTTCAAAAACCAGCCATCTCGCCCTCTGTGACTTGTAGATATTGCAGCTTGTTGCTGGAGGAAGAGAAGACCAGGGGCTGAGTGCAGGAAGGGCGGAAACTGTGTGCAAGTCCAGTTCTGTGGGACAAGCGGGACTTGGATGCTCAGGAAGTTAGGATGATTTTTGCAGTACTTGAGCACGCCCTGGCACTGAGCCATGGTCCGAGTCCCTATGCCACATTGTATAGAACTGCATGTTCACTAACCTATGTTGTTAAGCTGCAGACTAATGCTAGTGCTCCAGATCCAAGTGGCTAATTACATTATATAGTAAAGAAAGTGTTCTGAATCCCAAAATACAGAGCAGTTTAAACAACAAAGGGAAAAGAAAAGCAGGGTGATAACTCTGTAGGTTATGTGTTGTATGCTGGCTGGGTTTCCCTGGGGAAAGGCAAAAGTGGCAAGGGGAGGAGAGTGGTTTGCATGACTCCATGAAGCCACATGGGGCAAAGAAATATCATGGATCTATTTAGAGAGACACAGGCACTGTAAGACTAACAAGCTAAATAGCTCCAGTGCAGAAACCATAATGGCTAATAAAATAATTGTGCATTTGAGTGGGTTAGGCAGTGCCACCCATCAACTTCTGTCTGCGCTTTGAATGTTGGCATCCTCATGCTGCAGTGAGAGCCTGCGCTTGTCGTAGTGGGTGAAAGGAGGCAGAATGGTGTCCAGGCACACACACATCAACCCCACAAAAGCTCAGGTCAGACAAGACGTTCCAACCAAATGGATAAAGCAGGGAGTTAGCAAGAAGGTCAGGATGATGTTTCTGGTTGCCTTGCTTTCATCCTCCAAAATGAAATTGTCACTTGATGGGAGATGAGATGAATCCCACCACTTTGCCCATCTTGCAGCTTTACTGCCAGCCTTGCTTCTCCCCCTGCTGGGATACTTTGACTGGAGCAGCAGTGCCACCTCCCCTCCCTAGAGGGGAAATGAACCCCTAAAATCTTAGTGTTGTGGTCAAAAAGCAAGTTCCTGATACTAAACCAAGGATTATCTTTTGGAAATATTTATTTACTTTTTAATTTTTCTTTTCATTTGAAATTTATGAGCAGAACATTGTGTCAGACTGGAAAAGATTATATTGTTCATTTTGAAGGCATCTTGGGAAAAATACAGGGGCGATTAAAAATTGTTTCCAAACAGTGGTTGGAAGAGAAGGAACTTGAAACTGTCCCTTTCAGTTTGCACCATAAGAAACTAAGTTTTCTGATGTGAAAATGGCTCAGATAAATTGTGAACTGGGGCTCTGCTAATATTGCATCCTGACCAAGGTTCAAAGCTGCATGAAGAGCAGATGTTATCAGGAATCCTGTTCTGTGCCTGTGTATCACGCCATTAATGTTAAGAAATTGGTGTAAGAGGAGCAAGTTTGTGTTTAAAATAGTAGAGTCTTGAGTTAGTTAGAAAAAAAACTTATTGTGCTATGAGGAAAAGTTTTATTTGCTTTAGAAGAGAGTTTATTTCCATGTAGAGCTAATTTGGAGGTGATACAGCACAGGGTGGAAAAGATAGTGGGATGTGAGCCCATTTCCTTCCTTCCTGGGGGAAAATATGCCGTGAAACGTCACTGCTAAGGCACTAGTAAATCCATGCAAAATGGAAAGTGAGGCATTTAGTCTTCTCTCCTGGTTCTTTGCTCATCTCCTGTCTCCATAAGTGTTCAAATACTTGCCTACACTGGAAAACACAGGCTGATAAATAACCATGTTGTCAGAGATGTGATTTTCTTTTTGTACTCATGGTTTTCCCAGTGCAGGGCTAAGGGGAACACTGTCTTATTTGGTACAGTTTGTTTTGCTTACAAAAGTAGGCTATACAAATGCAATTACTATTACATGCACAACTGCACCCATATTGAGGCATGTGGCTGGGTGAGCAGGATGCCATTTTAACCACCGCAGGCAAGTAAAAGCAGCAAACTCCTAGCGTAGGCAAACCCTTAAATTGGATTGTCTGATCCATGAAATGGTACTGCTCTGTCTAAAATTTCCCTTGAAAGCCTTAAAGCCCTGTACAAGTGTCATCGGGGTCTTACAGTGTGATGGTAGTGGATTAGTTTTTAAACCATAGTTAAGGTTTCCTGACTTTTCTGGGAATCTATGTGCTTTTCCTATGTTGATGCTGTCCTGTCAGTAATTGAACCTTCAGAGCATGGATATTTCTTTTCTTATGAAAATGTAATGGAAATGGGATGCTTAAACCAAAATTCACACTTCTGAATTTCTTGTCCTTAGTTGGGCAGCTTATGGCTGAGAGTACTCTCCCTTCTTCCCTTGAGCTTCCTCCTCCCCTATGCTGCCGACTTGCATTTTCCTGTTCTGTGATATCTGTGTGACTAAATAGAGGGACAAATGGTCTAATTAAGATATTTAAAGAAATGTTATTAGGCCGAGGACTGTTTGATCACTGCATGGTGTCAGGCAGGACTGCTTACGCCGCGTGGTGCAGCTGTGAAATGCCGTCGGAGCCACTTCACCCGGCTTCGTCCCCTGGGGATGCGCAGGGACAGGCTGTGACGAGAGGGGACCAGCAGCAAGTACCGGCTGACACATGACCCCCACACTACCTGTGCTGACCAAGCCACATTGCTGTTTACAGTGCTCTTCTAATCTGATGAGGATTTCCAGTACGGTAGAAGTAATTTTTACAGATTAGCTTCATCTTCCTTATAGACCCCTTGTATTATTGAAACAGCTCTGAGGGACAATAAATGCATTCAGTTCTATGTGTTTTGAGCAATTGGTATTTTACCAGCACCTCTGGGATACAGGTCTAGATCTTGATTTTCCTCATTAAGATGTTTCTACATGTACCTAGTCAAGAAGATGCTGTGAAAAAGCAACTTTTTTTTTTTTACCTTACTCAGCAGCTGGGTTTTTGGTCACTTTGACTTTTGGCATGAAGGAGCACTATTGTCAGAACAATGGGGAAAGGGAGGATTTGTATGTTCAGGTGTCTCTCTATCTCAAGATAACACTAAATCCAGGGGGCCAAATCACGGTGTCCTGCTCATAATGCATAGTCTTCCAGGCTCTAGTGATGAAACTTATGGGGAGGAAAGGGGCTGAGATGGCAAACATGACCAGGTTGTGAACAAATACAAACAAGACGACTTGTAGTAGGTGGTGTCACAGAGATTTCATTTTAGCACACAAAATCGGGCAAATACTTAGGATTAGGCCCTGACTCAGCCTCATCTCCCTCGTAATCCTCCAAATCTTCAAGTTTTTAGGCCTTTCATTTAGCTCTAAGCAGCCTGCCTATGTGGTCATGGTGGTTGATGTAGGTCACTGCATGACACTGGACTTTAAAGCATAGCACAGGGGTCAGGATGTATCCCTGCCGCACAGGGAGGCGATGGGGTCTGGTGGCAAGTTGCCCCCGGTGTAGCTGAGGTCAGGCAGCAGCTTCGTCTATGGAAAGTATGGACTGGAAATACCACCGTGCCAATACTGGGGAGCTGCTCAGGAAGTGGAAACTCTTACAGCAGATTTGGAGCTTGACATATGAATGGGACAAAGCCATCCAGGCTGTGGGCTTCTTTGCTGCTGTTGGCTGTCATCTGCTAATGCAACACCTGTTGGATAATAAATCCCTGACCGCTCATCTTTGTTGTCATCTGTGCCCGTCACCATCTATTTATATCATTACCAGTGCTGTAATCTTATAGCTGTAATTTTATAGATTGCAAGTGGCTGTGGTGTCATTAGTGCATGAATGTGGAGGTAGAAGCTGGAAGTTTTGCCTGGAATTTCTGTGTACAGGAGCCCCTTTGAATGTGCTGTTCGCTGCCTTTCCTGGGAAAGGGGATGAAGCTTTGGGAATACTTGTGCTGGAGAATTGCAAGGTGGGAATAACATTTACTATGTGCATGAGGAATGGTGGTCTATTCCCCATGACTCTCTGCAAGTCCCTTCAAATACTAAACTTACTTTTTGAATCAGTAGTATTCTTTAATGATACACATGTTGTGCAGTGGGTTATTGTGGACTGTTGAGGGTTGATTCTGTGGTTTTTGCTTACGTGGCCACCAAAAATCTGCCCACATCAAAGGCAAGAGGGCAGTCCTTGTTCCCATCAGTGCCAAAGCTCCTGCAGGTGCCAGAGACTGAGAGACTGGGTTTGGGGGTGAGATAGGGCAGGACAAAGTCACAATATTTGAAGTCTCCCAAATCCTGTAGCATGGAGGGACTTGTTTTTGTGATCCTGTATGTACAGCTGTATAAGCTAGGTCTGGTAGTGGACCATTCCCCCAGTTATTTCTCAGGGTCACAGTTGCTAAAGACTCAAACAGGGGTTTTCCCATGACCCCCAAAAAATTCAGTATCAAGGTCGTCAGAGACATCTGGCTCTGACTGCCAGTGCTCAGGCAGTTATTTTAGGCAGCCTGGATCATCCCATGCATGTATGCACAGACATATGCAGGCAAACCTTTCCCATCCATAGGAACCAGGCACCCAGCTTCTCACTGAGGCATTTGACAGAGTCTGTAGAATACCAGAATCACTGGGGCAAGTTTCCAAATGATTTATTTGGGTGTAAACTGCAAGACAAACACTTTATTTGCAGATGGCTGAGAGCCTTCCTTCCCCTCTCTCGCTCATGGCTACTGCAGCAGCTGGGACTTGTGTATCATTACATTGCACCAGCACAGGAGGACCAGAGAGCAAATATTAATCAATGAGACTCTGAACAAGAACAGATTTTACACTGACAGTGGAACTGCTCAAAGGGCAATACCATTAGCCACGAAGGAAGGCAAAACTTTGCTGTGTAACCATCTGGCGCTCCATCAGTCCCCGCTACCACTCTCCACAGGCTTGTCTGCAGCCTTTCTGTCTGTCTGTCTCACTTCACATCAATGCTCATTGTGGTTGCTGTTCTTCATTCTGCTCCTGGCACTGGCTGCTGAGCAGCACACTCCCAATCTCATGGACAGACGCTGAACTACTTTGAGAGTGTAATTCAGGCACTGTGTCTAAAAGCCAGTTTTAATTCAGTCTTTACATCTGAGAGTGGAAGTCACCACAATGTCCTCAGACTGTTTCTGGAAGGTGGCATCTGCACTGGGCAGTGATGGTGGGACCTCTCAGTCTCACATGAGGAAGGGAGCTGCCTCTTCTGTGAAGAATTTCCCGAAGTGTAGGCATTTTGTTAGCAGAAGCCACAGCTGTGATACTGGTGGTGTCAAACTGAGAGCTGAGTGGTTGGCATCTGAGAGAGATGTTTCTGCATACAATGCTGCTGGGAAGGCTGAACTTGCATTTTTCTGTCAGTGCTCTGCAAACAGTTGTTGGGTGACTTTTTCCATCACGACTGTTCTTGGTGTGCACTATTTCCAGGAGATGAGAGCCTTCTAGTCTACGATCCCTCTAGATAAGCTTCCGTCTTCTGTTTTGCCAAAGAACAGAGTATTAGCAGAAGTGGCCAGCTTTCCATAACACAATATTATAAAAAGGCAGGGACTGGAGCTTGCATGTAGGCTGTTTGTATTGTTTTTACCTATAAAAGGGATGCCATGTAGGTTATACCCGTAGGTTGCACCCTCCCATCTGTATTTGCAAAGCAATCCAGTTGATATCTCTTGGCAAGCTTGAAAAGGGAGCCAGAGCAACAGATGTCTGTGAGGTGCTGCGCCGACATGCCCTCGGGCAAACCTGTCAAAAGGAAACTAAGGAGTCATCTTACAACAAAGCCGTGCAAGGGGGTTGTAAATGCCTTTTTAGCAAGGATCTCAGGAGAGAGAGAAGGAAGGAAGAAACGTGGAGGTTATAAACCCTGGTGACCTTTACCCAAGTATAAATTTGTAGATGTTTCCTTCCTCATGTTTTTCTGGGTTATGAAACCGTTAATACTTTTTGCCTTTCCAGCTCTAAGTGATGCTTATTCCCCTCCCCTGCCATATCTTCTCAGACAGTTTAGTGCATGTAAAGAGTTGGTCCGCTTGGCTTGGTGATCACTGCTTGGCTGATCTTGCCTAGCTATTCTGTTAATGGGGTGTCTGAGAAGATAGTTGCCTGAGAAAATTATTCCAGTTGTGAAATCCTATTTTACTTGTTCCTATTTTTCTTCCTTTTTCTTGTCCCATAAAGATAATATGGGGAAAAAAATTACCAATTTATCAGTAGATCAGGCTTTTGATACCCCTGTTGCTTTCCTTGCTTTCCCTTTGATTCTTGGCATAAGGTATCGAGTCATTTCCTCCAAAGGACCAAGCTGGTTCCTGCACTATCTGTGTGTTTTGATGCTCTGCTAGCTACAAAATCACAGCAGACCAGCTACCTTAGAGAGCCTGCGGCTTACAGGTGGGATCACAATGCCTCTGTGCTGCATAGTTTGCAGCATTGTTTACTGTAAAACACTCAATGTTAGAGTGTTTGGTCTGGCCAAAGGTGTACCCATCAAAACCAAACCAAAAGTATTTTTGTTGATGTTCTTGGAAATCTAGGTTATTCCCCCCTATTGAAATTATAGTTATGTCACTAGGGCTTTACTCTTAAACATGAACTTGGCTTGCTGGGTGTGTGTTTAGCAGCCTGCAGTTTTGAAGGTTTGTGGTCATAATTTAACATTCAGTGTTGCCCTGAACCTGCCTAGGTGCTGTAATAAGTTTATTGGTACAGTTGTCACAGTTTTAAATTTAAATAAACATGTATGCCATATTCAAATTGATTTTTTCCAGCTTTTAAAAAATAATAAATTATTTTCATTATTCTTTGTTTCTATGGCTTTCAGCGCATGTTTGTACTCCAGCTGAGGCTGCAGCAGCCAAAATACCACAAGAAGAGCCTATTATTCTATACAGCAAAGTATACCGCAGCAATGCCTACAAACTTGAGCGGGGATCAGAGCCTCATTTTACTACCTTACCTCCTTTTCATGTGGTTTTCTCCAGCTTTTGGCTTTACAAAGGAAAAAAGAAATCTACTCTTGGGTTTATGGAAAAGTGAAATTCTGCCTCATTTTTGATGCCATAGCTGTTAAGTCTGTAACAGCAGTTGGGTCTCCAGCGCTATTTTTCCTTATAGTGAGAGTTCCTGAAGTGCTGTTCATCTACTTCCAGTTTGAAAAGACTTTGTGACCTGCAAAGGGACCCTTTTAAGTGTGATCCATGTTACTGCTGTTGTGAAGGCTTGGCAGATGAATTTAGCCAGTTCTCTTGCCTGCAGAAAGCACTCCTTATGTGAACAAAACATGGGACACCAAGGTTGCCTATAATAATGCTGAGAGGCAGAGGAAGGTATTGTCTGTGCATAAATGGGAGAAGGAAAGGAAGTCCTTTTTGGCAAGATCTTGAAGTGTGATGTAAGGCATGGGATTTACTGGGCAAAGAGCAACTGGTTAAACAAGACTTAGTAGCAGGTTGCAGTCAAGGTTGCAGACATCAGGGGCTGAGTGAAGTTTCCTGCCCAAGCAGAGGTCTCGCGGCAGACACCCGAGGTTTCCTCAAATCCTGGCTGTGCGCTTCACCAGCCAGCCAGCATTAAGGATGCACGTTTTCCCCTTATCTTCATGGTATTGCCAGGCTGGTGTCACCTGCTCTGTGAACTGTGAGATGCTGATACAAGCTGGATAACACTAATGCTTTGCATTAATTTGGCCTCTTGGAGAAATCAATCCATCACACTAATTGGGTGCAGTGCTTTGGTGCCAGGTGGCTGTCTTGAGTCCAGAAAGTTGGAGCACATATGGTCTGCACTGACTTCTAATAAAGAAAAGAATTAGTGCTGGACTCTAATT
>NW_010972775.1:16861161-16986742 GCF_000737465.1 Haliaeetus leucocephalus
GGCGGCCCTTTATTCCCCCCCCCCCCACTTGCAGAAGCTTAAGAGGATATGCTGAGCCATTGCCTCTCTGACTTGCATTCTTTGGAAATCATACCTCAACCCTTATAGTTGTTTGATTTTGGGATGGAGATTTAGGCTGTCTTTTATGGTCCCTGTCCAGTCTCCAAAGAAAGGTTAAATTTGTGCCAGCTGTCAGCACTAATTAACTGCGCTGATTTCTTTGTCTATTGAACAGCTGGAACAAAGACATCTATCCACATCTTTGTGTATCAGCTTTGTCCTCTTGTTGTGGAAGGAGCACTGGGAACAAAAAGAGAGGGACTTTGGGTTTGGGGGAGTATGACAGTGGTTTCAAGCAGCCAATCTGTTGGGCTGAGGCCTCCCAATGAATTGCATTGTGCTCCCACCATGGCAGTAGGAAGGGGATGGACTGAGTTTTCTTTCTGGCACTTAAGCAATTTTTGACAATCACCCTTTCCCTCTCAAATTTCCTGATAATTAATTTTTCTATCTCTTAAATAAGTTTTAATTGAAAAAAAATACTGGAATTATTTTTTACCTTTTTATAGAAAAACCGCTTCTTAATAAAATAAGATTTGAGAAGATTTTGGCCAGCTTGTAGCCTGTGTGTTTTCAACCCACTGTGCTGTCAATCATGGTGTCAGACTACAGTTTGACCATGGCTGGGAGCAAAAAGAGGCTGCTCCACCACCATCTTGAGCAGATGGTGGCAGGAGAGGTGGTTGGATCTAACTGTTCCTGGAACCTGTTCACTATTTTATAGACATGCTGCCTATTGATAAATGACTTCCATACCTTCCCCTGTGCAATGAAACTCAAGAAGAGAAGAGCCTACATGTACCAGTGTGGGACATATGTGAATGTATTGTAAATGTCACTTGGAGGAATCCTGTTTCTTCTGAATATCAGACCCTTAAGCCAGCCATTCCTTGGTGTGTGAAAAGCAGTCAGGCAATTGCAAGCAGCTTGATGTATTTGAAAGATGAATCACCTCTCATGTTATTTGGCCATCAGCATTTTAAACCTGACGGAGTGTTGGAGCTGATTGCTGGGTCACAGCAGTCCCCGAGTAAATAAAAGCTAGGAATGTAATTTGTCTCTGCAAAGTAAAACATTTGATTAGAGGGGAATGACAAAGAAAAGAACTTCTAACCACCGTGGCTGCAGCCACAATCTACTTCAAGGTTTCATGCTGATATGCCTACATTACTGGGTTGAGGATCCTTGGACTGGGATCTGGGTGGTTGTTCTGCTACTGCCTCTTGTTTGTGACCTTGTAGTTCAATATCTTTATATCTCTGTGTCTCACCCCATATACATTTATGCAAAATTAGTAATGCTTTATTGCCAGAAGCTGTTTGGAAGTTTCCTGGGATTCTGTAATGCCAGTCAGAATCAGTATCAACAAACCTGTGACTCAATGCCGTCAATACAAGCTTGGACACCAAGAGGAGCGTAGGAGCCCTTGCCTGTGCTGTCATGTTTCTATGGCTGTACAAGGACCTCTCTATGATGGAAAATTCATGGGCCAAATATCGAGCAAATATAAAACAGCAGAATACACTTGGGTCATGTAAGTTGAGCATCTGTCTCTTCAAATTCATATACTGACCAGGGCTGGGATTTTGAATGCTGATGGTTTGGCATGATGTTAACTCCTCATTTTGTTGTCCATTGTCTGATCTCATAGCAGGCTAAGTGAAACCCTGCTCTTTCCTGTCTGCACACACATACTACGTTACTTGCCAGTAAGAGAGATTTCTTACTTTGTCCAATTGCTTTCTGAATCCATCTAAACTTTTGGCTCTTATCATGTGGCAGTGAATTCCACAACTTAAAAATTAATTGGGGGAAAAAAATGTACTTTCTTCCATTTGTTTAAGCTCTTTGGGAATACAGTAATACAATAAATATTAGAATAAGCCAAATTGTTCCATGTGAGCTATCAGCAAGAAGCAGCTGACTCGTCCCTGGTTTATTACTTGGTGCTTGGTCTTCCTCTTCTTAGTTGTTTAAATGCCCTAAAATACATTGTCAGATACATACCTACCATTACTTTTCTTGGGAAGGAATTACTTTAGTTGGCACAATGATCTGGGTGAGGGGGGGTTGACAGGCTGTGTGATCACAGGTGGGTTGGGGGTCATCTACAAGGCAGCCGAGACACATTTCAGCTGATGAAAACACTTGACAATTGTCTTTGCTGTTCTCTCCTTCTGAATAACTATCTGATTAGGGAATAAGCATGAGAAAAGAGCAGACTTCTAGATCCTAGATTAAATTCAACAGATTCACTCAAAGACTACTTCTGCTAATTGAGGGCACTGTATTTCTGAAGGTACCATGGCTTGTATAAAGGCAGTTCTGCTGGAGAGAAAAAGACCCACTTGAAAACAATCAAGGCCATTCTTTTATAGCCTTCTATTGCATTGTATTTACATTCCAGGATCCTTGACCTGGATGGATCAAGCTCAGCATTTTCTGCTAAGTGGCTATTTTAACTCTTCTTTTTCTCTTATCTTTTATCTTTTTAACAAAAGTACATCGACTGTGTTCCCAAACCAGAGAAATGAGAGTTTGGAAATATTTATTACTACCCTGTCCCTCAGGGTTGAATGCAAGATGATTTCCAACAGTATGCGTGCTGATGGCCCATGCAGTCCAGTTTTAAATGGCTCGTGTGCTAGGGTACCCCTTGGGAGGTCTGGTCTGCAGACTGATAGATTATGATTGACAAAGTGTATTCGTGCTAGCTTTCCCCTGAGAGCTGAGGAAGGGGGTTGCCCAATTCAATAGTTAATGTACAGAAGAAAATGGATGTTAATTTAAAACTATGATTTTAAAGTATTTGAAATTAGTTTAATGCTCATGAGCACCAGAATGTCCTGAAGAGCATCCTTCTCCATCTAGAGAGCAGGGGTGGTGGGGAGAGCTCCCCACGTGCAGCTGCTGGTGTTCCTCTACATGGTCCTTCAGTGAACATCCCAAGGTGAACTCAAACTTCATGTCTTTTCAGATTTTTTGGCATTGACACTGAGCTTTCAGCAAAAACCCCAGATAAAGCCACTGTGGGAGTGGCACATTGGGCTGTGTTAGGAGACTTTCATATGCATTTTTACATAAATTTCTTAATAGCCATAGGATGATAATGATCACTTGTGGTTACTGATCTGGTTCTTAATTGAAATCTGAAACTTCCATCTTTTGTGATTTTTCTGAGGCACTTACAGCCTTCAACCCATCTCTTTCCCCCCCATATTATATACACTCAGAAATGTTTGTTGAGAGACACATTCTTGCTCCAGTTACAAATTATTTGCTCTTTTACAATGAGGTTACACTAGATACTTTGAACAATGGCTGTTAATTGTTGAATCCCAGCACTGTCTAATTGGAAAAACTTCAGCCAAGTTATTTTGGGGTGCAACTGAGCTAAGAATTACAGTATTGCTCATGCATCACTTTAGATGTTTCTATGTCTTGTCATTGATTTTAATATATGAGTGAGTGCAGATTTATCCTAAGTGGATTTAGCAAGTATCTTTGCTACCTTTTCATAAGGATATTTCTAGTGATGACATTATAGGTTCTATGTTGCAGTTTGCTTAAAAAACAAACAAGCAAAAAACCCAAAACCAACAAGACAGTGTTGCAAGGTTGACTGTCAGGCTTTTTGAATGATCAGTAAATTAACTGAAATTATGTGTTTCCTAGCCAACGAAATACTGTAACTTCCAACTTACCCACATAGAAGATCTGTGATTTGAAGTTTACATCTTTTTCTAAATTCCTAGTTTTGTCTCTGAGGAGATAAAATTATCAAAATAAATGTGCTTCTTTTCTTAGCACCACAAAAGCATCAGCTTAGCTATATTGAAAAATTTTTGTGTTACCAATAAAATTTCATGGTCAAAGTCAACGCCTGAAACATGAGATCAAGAGTGATGAAGCTCACTGTCCTTGCTCCAGAGCGAGATATCAGTTGCTGCCATTCCATCTGAAAGGACTTTATGGATCTCTGGTGTGTAAAATGAGTTTTGTATTGTACCACAAACACAGTCATCTTCAGGGAGGAATGAAAGTATATTGTTTCTGACATATTTTTTTTTCTGACAGTTTTACACTTTGACATTTCTCTATCCCAACTTGTTTTCCTACTCACTGACCCAAAATATCATAATGGTCTGGTTCAAAGGCTGCAACTAGCCTCAAATTTTGTGCTCTGTTGAGCCTTCATTTCAGTTTAGTTTACTGAATTGTCAAGTATCTACCTATGAGAGTCGGAGAGAGATGGGAAGACACCACTAGAATTCTGATGACTGAGAAACTATGATTGGGGCAGAAGGCAAGATTTCATACTGCTGCTGTTGCGTTATTCATGAGAAAATGAAACACAATGTTTTGACCTTGAAATCCCTTTTTTTCCTTTCTTTTTGCATTTAGGGTTAGATATATAGGCTGTAGCCATGGAGCTGTTGCTAGGATGCCAGGAACTTGATAAATCTGTCTTTCCCATGCAAAAACTTTGCAGAATTTCGGAGCTGTCAGTTCTGCTGAGTAATAAGGTCACCCACTGAACTTGGAGGTGTGGATACAGCTCTGTCCAGCTTATGTGTTGCCCCTTGAAGGAGAAGTGTGAAGGTCAGAGTAGTAACTCCTGCCGGGCATAACTGGCACTGCAGACGGTGCTCTGAATGTATGATGAAAGCATCTTCTAGTCATGGTCCTCTAGTTGTTTTAATAGACTTCCCCTAAAAATGAGTTCTAGGTTCGAAAAGAGGCCTGCAGTAGTAGAGACATTGAAAAATTATGCCTGTCCGTTGCATTTTTTTCCCCTGGAATTTGGCAGCATGAGATGCTGTTGTATTTAAAATCCCTTTACAAAACAATAAATGTGTTTTAAACCACATCCTAGGAGACCACAGTCACTGAACCCTACAAGGGTATGGGTGTAGAGTGGGACCACCGTGATATGCTCAGGGCTGCAACATGATCCCTTGGAAAGAGCAAAAGTGGAAACAAATTCTGGCTTAGAGAGATGTTGGAAATTGTAATGTTCTTCCGTTACACTGCATAAAGGATGTTAGATAAATGTAAAACTTGCTCATAGACCTGTATCTAGCTGCCCTTACTCAGCACATGTCTTGACTATTAAATGTACTATTGTTCTTTCCAATCAAATGCAGGGACTGTAGCCCAAGAATACGATGCTCCATCATGGTCAGGTAGTTGAGGTCAGAGTAGCTGTGAGGCTCTGCAGTCGCAGCCAGCTGCAAAGTTTGCATTAGGTCAGTCGTACTCATAGAAACTAGGCTAAGGAAAGTGCAGGAGCATGCATTCATTGCAATGAGGTGGGTGTGAATCGACAGCAAGTATCTAGAGTTTTTTCCTTCTGATGAAGCACAATTTATTTCCAAGTGTTGGGGTGCAACATAGGGAATGGAGGTCTCTCCAGAGCCCTTCCAGGCAGGCGATGGGTGAGCTCTGAGAGGGAGCTTTCCCCTTCCTGCAGGTGGGTAGGGTCAGCCCAGTGTTAGAAGACATGTAGGCAGCGAGTGGAGTCCTTGCAATGGTGGGAGAGAGGTTTCTCACCTCCTGGGCTCTGCTTTGCTGCTGGCAGGGAAATGTGCTTTCAAAGCACAAGATACAAAAGAGGAGCAAGAAAACAAGATGCAAATTAGAGAAGAAATAAACTTCAGAAGAGTTTCCTTTGTGATTATGACTCAGTTGTTCAGAGAGGCAGACAGCGTAGCTTTTGATGTATCAAAGGCATGTCACTGTATCCTTTAATAAATTCCTCTCTTTCAGTGCCTTTGCACATACAGGAAGGCCACGGATTCACATGGTGCCAGAGCTGCTTGCCCAAACACTAGCCTGTTGCTATAAGTAAAGAAAACAGAATACAGAAACCTTCTTGCTGCTTTTTACACTGTACTGGAGATTAATGCCTCATGGTCACTTCTGTTTCAGTGGTGAATCTGATGAGATGCAATAGGTGTTTCTGCTTACACGTACAGTACAACATGCTTGCCTGCTCTGTTTTTTTCCACCTTGAAATACAAACACGGGGCCTCAGTTATACCCATATCCCAGGAATAAGCAATTCTTTCCTTCAGCCACTTCAAATTCCTTCTGATTCTTTCAGTTTATTATATAGGATAGAGGAATTGCTAGATTTCTCCACCCACAGTAGTGTCAAGTTGATAGCTCTGCTTTTTTTCCAGCATAATGCCAGAGCAGGCTTGTTTGCAGATGTCTTCCTCAGGCCTCCACCATTTGTTGTTGCTGAATAACCTGTCAGCTCTTGGACAAAGTTGTAACATCAAAACCTAGAAACTGGTCTGCCAGACTGGTAACCGGTGAGCCAGGACATTACATAGCAGGAAAGCTGCCCATCATATGTCAGCTTTTCCAGTGCTTTTCCTTCCAGTGCTTTATGATTAATTAACCTGTGGACAAACTTTGTGGTCTCTTGAAGTCTTTAAGCACCTTTCTGAGAGATGGTATTTAAGCACAAGTGATTGGGGTCTTGGTGCATGGGGTAGTTGGATGAAAGCATAGATGAAGCTATTGACTCCGTAAAGCAAAGTAAGATTAGCTGATGTAAGGATCTGTTCTGGCATCAAATGCTGGGAAGTACAATTCTGCAGCGTAAGGAGAGTCCATTTACTTGCAGTTGCTTGTGACCGGATGTGTTTCAAGTTGCTCCAAGGCCATTCTGTCCTGTAAAATGTTAAAGCTGAAAAGCAAAGCCTTGAGGCAAGTTGTACCAAATGAACTTTTCCTGAGCTGCCTCCTAGAGCCATGTGGGGGTAGAAATAGTGCAAATGCATCTCTTGTCTACCCGGAGTGCACACCTTGAGTCCTGGTTACACAGCAGCTGTATCATACTGTACATAGTTTATCATTGTGTATCGCTTGAAGGAGTCTGTTGAGAAATTTAAGGCTTTTTCAGGTGTTGCTACTATGACATTTGAACCACCCTGTCAACAGCTTCTGTGGCATTATAAATGTAGCCAGCCCAGGATGTAGAAGAGAAAGAAATGCTCATATTTCTCTTTTCTTCCTATTCTGCCAAAGGCTGAGTCAAAGCTCCTATGAAAAGAGTCTTTAGACTGGTGTTTTGAAAGACACCTAATTCTGGTTACCTTGACTTTGGCCTTTCTACCTCGTGTTTTGTGGAATTGCACCAGTCTTCCAGTCAGGGCTGTGGAGCCCACTAAGAGAAAGGCAATACCCTTTCGATAGTCCAAACTGAGGCATCTTTTCCTTTTGAAAATCTGTAATGCCCAGCACTTTTCTCAGACAGTGCTGCTTACTGCATTGGCTTAAAAATAGATTGATACATTCAGTGCTCTTCCCTCATTATGCCCAAATCAAGGGAAAAACCAAACCTGTAATTTTTACCAGCTGCTGTTAAGAGTCCTGTGGCAACCTGCCAGCATCGTGGCTTGTTGGTTGTTATGGACAAATGAAAAACTGGAGGAATTCCACTAACTTACCCATTTTGCTCAGGTGGTCCCTGGCTCTTTATTGGCCCTGAGCCTTTGTTGCCCTTATTTTAGCAGAAACCAGTGTAGCTCCTGAACATGCATGGATCTTAAAAATCTTAACAGAGAAGCCTGACTTTGGAGATCAGGAAATCAGAGCACAAAAAGGCAGACTTCCTTGCACAGTGATGTGCTGTAGGCCAGTGGCAGGGCTGGGAACAGCAGCTCCATTGCTAGTCCTTTGCTGCATCTGCTGGATCATATTGCCACCCCCTTCTCTCTCCCCAGCAGTGCAGTTTGGGCTTTCCTTGTCCCTGTCGAATAACAACTTCGATGCTATGCATTAATGAGTTTAGCAGGGATGCTGGCAGAGCAATAGAAGAAAGTAGGATTTTGGAGAATCATTTAATTTAATCCTCCTCATCCCAATATGATTTAGTTGAGGTAGTAATGTAGCAGGAACAGACCCATGTGAACAGTGTCACCAAGTGATCGCTTGCTCTGCTTTCTATAAATGCTCAGTCCTGCGTTAGTGACTCTGCCCTGTAGACCTCCTGTCAGAGGAGCCAGCTTTGTACGTGCTTTTAAGCACTATACGCATGTATTGTAAACGTTAGCTGTGTATTTTGGTGGCGTTAACAGCTGGAGACCATTATGGTGTGACAACGCTGCTCTCCTACACTTCATAGGAAATTCAGTTTGGTCGACCTACATTTATCTCGGCCTCCACGCAAACCTGCTCTGTAATCTCTCACTTCTGTTACTGCAAATCTGAAACAGTGAATCAGGAAACAGAGGCTTGCCAAAATTGTTAAATAAGCAGAGCTTGTGTTATTTGGAGACTGCAACTGTGTTTTCTTGCTCACATGGTCCTGGAATGTGGCTCCTGGTAGGGGGAAGGGAGCATTTGTGAATGTATTTCTCAGAATGAGTCATTATGGTAAATACTATTTTTTTTTTCATTTGTGAGTTAGGATTAGATATTTCTGAAATAATAAGTTGGGACCAGGCAAAAATCCTGATACGGCTACTGGTACTAGCCAAGAGGCCTGATGCACATGTGATGTGTGAGCAAGGTAAAAAGCATCTTTTTAAGGAAGGCTATTTTTAGAAGTTACAAATCCTACCTCTTCCATGTACTGTCCTATTTTTAACCAGGAGTGCTTCCGAGCTCTCAGCCGTGCTCCCAGCTGTGATCTACAGGAACCTCCTGTACAACATCGCTTTGTTAAGAGCTTGTTGCCTATTACGGAACATGAACTTTGTGGTAATTGCACTGGGTTAACCAGTGACAAAATGGGTATCTATTAGTTTCATCTTTCTTTCAGCATGCCTTAGTACCACTCTCAGAGGAGGCAGCTAACCTGTGAGCAGTGAGCAAATTTGGATTAGCAGGTAGTTAGACAGACCAGCTTGGCTGGAGCTGTGAGATGTTTGGAGAGTAATAGAAAGGATTGGATGCCACACAACCCTTCCCTGCTTCTTCCCCACCCTCAAGAGCTTTCAGCCCCAGCAACAGCCCTGACACTCCTGCTTCTTAGGACCAGGAAAGAGCATCCCATAGACTATAAGGGCAAGTTTTCGGTAAGCAGTGAAGCGTGGGACAGGATAGCCCATGGCCATGAAGAGGTGCAATGGCAAGTGAGGTAAGTTCCTTGGCTGTTGGCAAGGGAAGGAAGGCAGTGTGAGAGAGTCGCAAAACCCATCCAATCTGCAGAAACATTTCTGAGGAAAAAGGGAGCTTTTTGTACAAAACAGCTCCTTTTTACATATACAAGAGTTGTAGCACAATGATGCACGTTTTTGCAGGCAGACAGATGTTGCCTATTGAGAATTGGGTCAGAAAAGGTTGCATCTGCAATGAATGTGTGATTAGTAATTACCCTGAATGGCCCTGTGTGAAAAACTTGCTGATTCCTGCAACTCACTATCTACTAGATGCTATTTAATCCCACTTGTAAGCTTTTGAAAGTCTGGCAAACAAAGTCTTTGCAGGTGTGACGTAATGAGCATCTTTGTAGAGTTGGGATCTGAATAGACATGATAAACACAGAGCGGGGAGGGTTGTGATACACAGGCAGGTGAACAGTGTGTGTGAGAAGGAGGTAGAGAATAATGAAAGGAGTTTGGCTAAAAGTGAGAGAGGAGGGTGTAAGATAATGATCCTCTAAGGGAGGGAGAGGATGGTTCAAACAGAATCTGAACAACAGGCTGAAAAAGCTGCTGTCACAAATTGCATGATCTGCCCGGACATCTCTGCTTGAGGGTTTTCTACAGCTGGTTCTTCTCACTTTAAGTCTTTATCTGATTGATCCTTGCCATCTTTCCTAAGAGTGTATCTCAGTATGCTCACACTCTGACCCCAGGGCTTGGTCATCTTGAGCAGCTTGTAGGACTATGAGTGTCTGTTCACCATCAAGTCCGCTCACTGCCTGGATTTTTCATCCAAATGCTCTTAAATGCCTAGGTAACAGCCTGGCCCTGAGAAGTGAAGAGCAGAGTGTGGCTGGGAAAGGGGTGGATGAAGAGGGAGACCAGAATGGTAGCATTCAAGGGAACTTTGACCATTCTTTCGTGCATAGTTTTGATCATATTGAAGGAGCAAATGTTGGGCTCAAGTACACTGCCTTTTTATCACTTAACTGGTGGTAATACCCATGTCTTACGTAGTTCATCACCAAATCTTCACCTTGGTTTAACGGTGAGGGAAACTGAGGCACAAAGAGCTGAAGCAACTTGTCTCATGTCACCAGTAAGCAATGGGCAGAGCACAATAGAAACTTCTCCGGAACTGATGCTATGAGCTGGCTTGCCCTGCCTCATTCTGTCACTACCTGAGGGAGGGCAATGCCTACACAGAAAGCGGATGCTTCTTTTAGCCCTGTAACCAGTGGCATAAGCAAGCAGCTTAGCCATGCTTCAGAGCATTCACATCTCCCAGCCTCAGAGGTGGGGGTCCCCCGCTGCCTCCAGAGAGGGAGCTTGAAAGCAGCAGCACAAAGGCTCCCAAAGTTACTTAATAGATTTTATGAAGTGCTATTAAGCACCATAAAGGAACTTGTGTTGAGCTGGAGCGTTGTTTATATTGAAGCTGATTGCTGGCATTGCTCCCCCGTTGCTGCATGCCTGGCCAGTGGCTTGGGACAAGGGCAGGGTGGGCTGGCAAATGCCAGGTTTTACATCCATGTATTCCAGCTCGGTGGGTATGCATGTGTCTGTGTTGTTGCATCTCCTGCCTTCTTTAATCTCATGTTCTATATAGCCTATTACTGTGGTATACAAGCACCCAACAAATTATTTTAACAAGTCAAATATCCAATAGCAGGAGGTCTTTTGGCTGAGCAGGAGATGGCCAAACAAGGTCTAGTGGTTGGGCGTGTTCAGACAGGAAATAAGGGATGCGGGTTTTTATATTGGTTAATATATTTAATTAACCATTGAAACAATTTACTGTACAATTCTCTGTCATAGGAAATCTCTCAGTCCAGATCTAGATGTTCATCTAAAAGAAGTGCCATAGCTCAAACAGATGCTCTGGGGTAATGTAGAAATTGCTAGATGAGGTTCTCGGGGTTTGTGCAGGCTGTCTGGTGTATGTTCATAATGGTCCCTTTTGGCCTTATATGAATCCCCCAAAGGCGCTATCAACTCTGTCTTTTTTTTAATAGCTGTAGTCTTTTTTTAATGAGCAAGAGATAATAGTCTAGGAAAGTTTGCTGTGGAGAAGGAGCAGGGAAGAAGGCAGCAGACACAGCTTTTAACTTTGTGCTCTCTCTCAGGTTTGGGCAAAAACTACCCCATCAGTGGCTGGATGCTGTTTTGCTCTTCCTGATGTGTTTGATGCCCCTCCTTCATCACAGCTGGGCTGGATCTCTCCCTCCTGTTCTCTTTGCCTTCTCTCTTGGGTTTGCACAGATAAAATGCATCCACACTCTTCTGGAGAAGAGGAGGAGAGGGAGAGTATTCACCCCAACATGGATGAATTTCTCAAATCTGATTTAGCTTTTAGGTCCTCTCCATGAAAGTGTCCTCAAGAGAAGTGCTCTGATGATAAAATGGGCATGAAAAACTTTCACACGGCATTTTAGGCAATTTGGACCTTTTTTTTTAAACATAGAGTCTTTTTGAGGGTAATAATGCCAAAGAAGTGATACGCTTTTTTTGCTCCATTCACTTCTGCTTTTCTGTTGCTGTGCAGCCTGGGAATACAATATGCTACTCTACGATGGCAGAGGCTGTTCTTGCAGTGTTCCCATCACATTCAGAAATAGGAAGAACAAGATGTACCATGAACAAGATTATTTTTGTGAGACTCCACTCCAGCTTTGCAATTCCAAGTGCATCAAAGATACGTCTCATCTTTGGCATGTTTACATACATCAAATGAGCTTTGAGGCTCTGCCCATCGCTGGCTGTGCAGTCTTGCACCCTGTTTCCCACCTTCTTGTTCCAAAGGTGTTTTGCTCCTGACACCCACCAGGAAGCTTGCCTTGGTGGTCCCAGCTAATGTTGGGATGAAGGGTGGCCCTGAGACATCCTCATCTGGAGGGACAGTCTCAACGTCTGGCACTTTTTTTGGAGATAGAAGGCTGATTGTGGAGCCTGTAGAAAGAGGTAGGCATTGCCAGAGGATGGTTTGTGTCTCAGGTGGACCGAATTGCCTCTGAGCATGTTTCTCAGTCCTTGGAGGATGGAGTATCTATAAATTAGATGCATTGCTTATGTGTCTAAGTAGAGGGGATGCATCTGAGCTGGAGAGAGATAACAGGTATTTGGCCAATTTGTGGGTCAGTTTTTATCTGTGAATTCAATGCAGACAAGTTTCCTTCAGCAGCAAAAAATAAAGAAGTGCTATGGTATTCTTTTTTTCAAAAGCTCTGAGAAAGGTTGCTGTATATTGGCATCATCAGTCAGGAGCTGTGGCTGTTGTCCTTTGCATGGGGCTGCCGTGTTAGCGATACACTTGAATGATATGTCTCAGTGGGAGACCTGGACTCAACATGATGGGGAAGATGGCCTCTTCTATTTGATTGTTAATTATCTGCCTTTAATATAGTTCGGCACTTGAAGCTTTATTTTTAGAGACTGATTCCTTTTTGTAATTAGATATAATGGCAGAAATAGCTGTTCTTTAATGACCCAGTTCTCATCAGGACTGACACTGCAGCCGAAAGAAATGTTCTTACCCTCCTTTGTGTTTCTGTATTCCTTTTTCTTAAAGTCTGGGCTGAACAGACAGATGAGCTTGGTCTGAAAGCTGTGAAGCCCCAAGGAGCTGGAGCCACACTTCTGCGGGGCTCCTACCACTGTGCCAGGCCAAGGCAAGAGCAGAGCCTTGACCTGTTCTCGGCAGTCTGGGTGTATGGTCAGCAATGTCAGAGGAGATTTCCCTTCGGCGTTCCCCTCCAAGCAAAGCATGTGTTATTACTGCACAGTTGCATTGTGCTAATATTCTCCTTAACTGAAGTGTTGCAAAACTCACGACCCAGAGATAAAGCCTAAGAAAGGGTTCATCAGCCCAAATGTTTTCTGACTCTGTTGACCTAATCCATAAGTAGGAACCTGGCCTCCTTGGTTACAAAACATTGCAAATGATGCCAGGAGCTAAGCTTTATCAGCCGCCTCTTCTTAAAAAAGATTTGTTGTATAATGGTGTGTCGGGTGTTATTTTGCCATGATTTAAGGGTCTGGGTCTGCTCATTGATTTAAATATTTTCCAAGAGCATTATGATCCTGGATATTGGGTCAAATTTCTGGCTTGCAAACCTTACAGTTCAGTAACTCACAGGCTCTTTTTAATAAAAGCCCTCAGGAGAAGAGATGTGCCAGGGTGCAGTGAAATATATGCTCTGTTCACAAAGGCGGCAGCAGCTGCATCAGATGATTAATATTTTGTACATCCTGACACTGAAATGCAGGGTTTGGCTGGAGGATCCAGGTATTGTTGTGTCACAACCATATTTTATTACATTTTAAGCTACAGCAACTGAAACAGCACAGTTACTTCCACATGACAAATAATGGAAATAAAAGCTGATGAAATAACAGCCCTCCAAAAGGGGAGAAGCTGCTAGGAGCTTTCAGCCTTCTGATCTTCTGATTTGCTTTGTCTTTGCTTTTCTTTCTTGAGGTAGTTTATGGTATACGGTAAAATGTTCCCTGGAAACTGAATTATATAACTTTCAGCAGTGTTAATGTGTGATGAAATGAACACTTAGCCATTCAATTAACACTGCACTATTACTTACACTGATATACATAGACATATTAATGGCATCTGCATTGATACTGGTTGATCATAAAAATACTGCCATTGTCAGCAGTAGAAATTGCTGGGTGGATGTGCAGAAGGGTTGACATAAGATGCAATAAAATCCTGGTGATACTGGTGCTCGGCTAGTGGTGTTCCCTTGCCATCTGGGGACCTGCTCGGCGTTTGCAGTTCTAAACCAGCAGAATAAACCTTGGATGGGTACTTTCTATGTTGCCAAGTAGATATTTCAGCAACTACCAAGTTCTTCTGCATTTTTTTCCTTTTTTATTTTTTTTAAAAAGGAGGGGTCAAACCCATGTTCTTTCCAGTCCGGTGGTCCATCTGTAAAGGCTGCACTACTGAGGCCTCAGAGGAGGCACAGGGAGAGCTTGACATTTGTATTAGGGAAAGCAAGAGCTGCCTGGGTAAAGAAAAATCTTTGATCCAATGGGATGGATGGAAGGGAACCTCAAACTGCCAAACTCTCCAAATTTCCATGTATGTGAGGAAAGGTATGAAATCTGTGATAAATATACATGGGATAACTTGTCCCTGATACTTGGTTCCCTACAACACACAAGGGCTTAAGGACAGCTTGAGTTAAGTAACCCTTTCAGATTTTTTTATTTAACATTAAATTCTAATACAAATTTTGTCACATCTTCAAGTTCCTTCTTTCTGAGAACAAGGAACAAATTGTCCTTCTGCATTTAAGTACAAAATCCTGACACCAGAGACATCTGAAACCCCATCACAAACGTCTTGTATAGCCATAAAGTATAACACACAAAGTAATGTGCTCCCAAAGGCACAGCACAGTTCATTGTGCTGGCTGACATGCACGCTTGGCAGATCTAGCAGCTCTTAAACAGCTTTTAAAAAAAATATCAGCAGTGCTAGGAGATGAACAAGAAGGAAGGCTCTCTCCAAACCTCCAGTTGCACGTGTCATGTTTGCATGACACCCACCAGGAGTTTATGTTAGCAGATTTACGGAGTTGGCTTAGATTTATGGCAGAGAAACAGAACACAAAGGCCCTGGGGGACAGAGTCGGTTCCTGCCCCAGAGCAAAGTCCTGCCCTTATCAGGGAGCTCTGAGCCAGGTGCCTGGCTGCAGAAGGGTGGTTTGAGCTCATTTGCTGTCAGTTGTGTTTTGTGACTCCTTTAAACAAGAGTATGGGTGCTCCTAGCCAAACCCTGCCGCGTTACTTGGAGCGCAGTCGCAGAAGGAGGGCCAGTTCTTACCAGGGATTGCTGTGCTCCTCTTGCCCCTGATCCTTGGAGCCGTGTAAGAAAAGGCTGGGTTTGTGGGGGTTTTTTCCTTTTGTTTTCTTTTGAAAATGTTGTAAAAAAAGAAAAAGTAAGAGCTTTGCAAAAGAGAGAGGCGCTGGCTTTCATCCTGTTTGATCTATTGTAGGGGTGATGTGTGCTTATCTCTGGTAGTGATGGGACTGGCCCCAAATCAGTTAACAGCTGTAAGTCATTTATGTTGATATTCATCATCTCAGTTCCACAGGTAATGTATTTTAACCCATGCCGTACGTGGATGCTCAGCACGTACTTACTCAGTCCATGCTTTCTCATCACGGCAGCACAGGCTGCACACTGCATAAACTAGAGACTCCACGCTGCAAAACCAGTCACCATCGGTTCAGAAACCTTCTTGGTTTGCATTGACTTTACCTCTATGTTTGATGACTGGTTTAAAAGACATCGTTCAAGTACTTCAGGTTTTAGAGGGGGTTCAGTGGTCTACCTGATGGCTTGTTAAACCTGGGCCCTGCAGTGTTGGAGATGAAGCAAGCAGCGTTACCAGCTGATCGCATCCCTTTGCACTGCGTTGGTTTTAGCGCTTACAACTTTGCCAACTTTCAAAACTTGACCCCAAGTTTTCCATACAAAGTGTCTACCTCAGTATTAGATTTTAGGAAGAAAAATAATTTTCAGCACAAACAGCTGTGGCGCAGTGGTTTTGGTTGAACACATGTTACTTTATCATGTTCAAATAGTAACATAATTCTTGCAGTTATCATGTACTCCCATGCCTTGCAATCTGGGGAGAGATAATTCTGTAGTCTTAGAGGAGTCTTTTGTCATCACTAAGTGTACTTAACTTTGAGAGCTGAAAGATTTTATTTTGTGCTGAACCTCTGAAAGATTTTATTTTGTATATGCCTGGTGGAGGTCTGGGTAATGCATCTTCTTCAGAATCTTCATCTGCAACGGGCATGCATGTGCCATGGCTGCAGGAGCTGACAAAGAGGTTTCTTGTTCTTAGTCTTTCCTCTCCTTTCTCAATGGCTGAGGGACCAAGAGCTGAGTCAAAACCGCATTCATCTCCTTCTACAATTGCGTTAGTTTATAGTTTGCATTTCAACCTAAAAAGCACTTGTTTTTCAGATCTTCCTGCATGGCAGGATCAACTCTTTGAGTGCTGCTTTTTGAACCCAAATCTATCTTGTTTAGTGTTAGATTTGCCTGACATAACCTAGTTCTGACTAAGCTAGATTTTGTTGTTGTTGTTGTGTAAGAACAAAGAAAGGTGGATTTATTTGGGGTTTTTTCCTCATAAAATAATGGAATGTAAACTGATGTGTGCATCTGGACATTGTCTCCGGAATACTATATTTTTTCCTCCAGAACCACCTTGGCGTCATGCCCATGTAATTAAGTCAAAACGAGTAAGCAACACGTGCTTTGACTGTGCCATGTGGCTCCCTATTGTATGTGTTACAATGGAGCTTCTCAGAACATGTGGGTTAATTAACATCTTTTAGGGACCTGAATAATAGATAATGGTGCACAGGGCTTTAACGTGTTGGGCTCTAATCAGTTTATTAGAAGACGGATGAAGACAACACAGCAGGACTGTATTATTCTTGCCTCTAGCCCTGGAAATTAAATTGCATAGCATTTATTTGAAATTAACCAAATGCAATCTGTTTAAAAATGTACTAGGACCCATTTTGTTCAGGTCTATACTTTACTTGTTTGTTTGTTTTCACTGCTTGTGGAGGGGAAAGACAGCCACGTTCAGCCCCTTCTAGTGCCTTGTAGCACTCATCAGAATTGCTTTCTAAAATTCCCCCTTAGCTTAATTAACATTACAGTCTGTACCCAAGCAGCATTAATTAATCAGTTGCAAA
Source organism: Haliaeetus leucocephalus (assembly GCF_000737465.1). NCBI lineage: Eukaryota > Metazoa > Chordata > Aves > Accipitriformes > Accipitridae > Haliaeetus > Haliaeetus leucocephalus. The sequence continues at coordinate 16,878,072 of NW_010972775.1, forward strand.
TGGCAATTTTGAAGATGGCAGTGGCAACTACTGTTAGCAATCTGCAATCAGCTTTTGCTGCCCACATGACAGGGATGGTACAAAGGAGCTGTGAGTAAGCAGCAGGCTTTTTGCTCTTTTTTTTTTTATGTCAGAGGTGGAAATCCTGCTTTATTCCGTGGCTGCACATCTCTGTCTCCACAGGGCAGAATCCAGTGGTGGGAAGGACAGGCTCTGGCAGTTCGACACTCTTGCATGTTGATGAGTGAATCTTCTTTTCTTCTTTCTCTGCTACCTTGCAGCCTGCTCTGCACAAACTAGAGGCCTGTCACATTGTCTGCTGTCCCACATCTGTAAAGCATTTCACAACTAGATGGAGATACCTGAGCATTGACCTACACCACCTGTCATTTTAGGATAGAGACTGCTCTGCAACGTGGTGGGTAGCTGAACTGCTTTTAAACTTGCCTGATGCATGCAAGAACCTCACAAGCTGAGAGCCAGGTTTTACTTTTACCATTTATTTTGCTTTGGAGATCAGTTTTGTGACCCTTTGCAGGCTGCAAGAGCAGGGATACAAGCACTGGCAGGCTGGAAGCCAGCTGGAGCAACTGTGCTGTAGTCACAACTTTGTCACAGCCCTGTCTGTGGTGACAATATCCTGAACTTGTGCCCTTGTCACCCCATCATTGAGATGACTTGCAGAACCTGTGAAGTATCTGGTGGTACCCAATGTGTCCTCATTTGCAGGGTATCCAGTGACAGCACTGAAACATGAATCTTTATACTCCTAAGAATAAGAAGGAAAAATGCTTTCCCTGCAATGTTTTGAAGGGCTTTATTAGTTGGCAGTCCATTTTTTAGGTCTTTTTTTATTGGTACAGAGCCTCTGTGGATGACCCCACTTTCCATCACCGCTCGGCAGGCTGACAGCCTGGCTGGCTGATGCCTTAGATGGCAAACTCAAAGCTTCTGCTCAAAATCCTGGTGCTTGCTGGCTTTATCAGAATGCGGCAGCGTCCATTCTTGAAGGGCTTTAGTGTGTTGAGTGGAAGTGAGATGCCTTTGTCACAATAGTGGGATGAAACAGGAGCTTTCATCCAGGAGAGAGAGAAGAGAGCATGGCTGGAAGGTGAGGAAGTCTGTGTGATGGGGACAGATGGATCCTCAGCTTGGCTGCTGCTCTCCTGTCCTTGTAGGAGAAGCAAAGGGGAGATGCAGCACAGCCAAAAAGGACAGTAACGTGGTACCTGGCACAACATGTGTGAGATGAGATGTTTGGTGATGGAGTGCTGGGGGGAGCCCAGAAAGCTTGGCTTGTACCATCTCCTCTGTCATTTGCCAGCAGTGGGAAGTGAGGCAGGTATATTTGGCTCAGTTTCTTCTGTCTTCAGAGGGAAGAAAGGCAATATTTTGACCTTCTTTGAGATCAAGGACTGTGGTATGTGCAGTCCCTGAAATGAGTGTTATTACTAAACTGAGGCCACAGAGATGTGACCTTTCATAGCCTCTGCTGTGTCAGCTGCAGTTTATTCCTCTAGCTGGCATATTCCTCTAGCTGTTATTTAGGAGATACTGGCCCTTGAACCCAACAGGCAGAGTTGCTCATCTGATCCCTCCCTAAACCAAAATGAGCCAGGTGACCATGAGCGATATAAACAGGTCTCTGCTAATCTGGTTCCTCTTGACTCGAATGAGGTAGGATACCTTTGCACCAATGGCTTAGGCAGCTGGCCTGCCCGTACTGCTTGCAAAAGAAATAATAAGAAGCAAAAAGGGGGCACAGCTGCACTTGAAAGGGCCTATTTGTCTGTGGCTCAAGTCTTACAGCACCATTTGTTACTGCTGTTGGGCAGACATGGTGGTGTGGACATGGAGAACCAGCTACCAACCTGTCCTTAAATAGGCAGGGAAGTTTCAGTGCAACTCCTATACTGTGAATATGGCTCCAGGTAGCTGGAAACAGAGTATGGAACTATCTGCTCTCTTCTTTATTCATGCCAGCTCTACTTTTTCTTACAATGACAGGTAAAGGGAGAGGAACTCGCATTCCCTCCGCCCACAAAGATTACAGGGGGCCAATAGGCAGCACAAAGTTACTTTTCTGAAATGACAGTACCTTGTTCACATATATTAACTTCTTTTGCCTTCTGCCTCTGGATTATTCACAAGCCAGAAAGTATGCTGCATAAATACCAATAGTGAGTAATGAGGATTAAGTGTTACCTCTAATTCCATCGTTATGAATATTTCAGAACTTCCTGTTCAGGCTTAACTGCTATTTTGGTGCAAAAAAGGCAAGTCTTGGGAGTTGAGCTGCTCTTGGCTGTGACATCACAGCACTGTGATTTGGGTCTGGCGGGACACATATTCCCGAGAGCTAAGCTCACTCAAGCCTCTTATGTAGATGTGTCTGAGAACCTCTGCATTCAGAGAAGCACTTGTTAGTGAAAGGGGTAGATTTTTAGTATGCAACAAGTGTGATTTTTCTTACTGCTGCTGCTACTTTTTTTTTTTTTCTCTCAGTTTGCTTCCGGAGCTACAAAATCCAGATCCTGAGCCAGTGTATGAGTTGGGCAGAAGTTTGGGAATCTGTGGCTTGGTTCCAATTCAGGAATAGTCACATGTGAAACTTGGGATCAGACAGGGAGTGGTGCAGGTACTCCTGGCAAGGGAAGGAATTGATATGTGGTCTCCTGGAGGCAGGTGAGGGAGGAATACTCTAATGCCTGGGTTAGGAATGGTAATACTGCCTCTTTTTCCTGTGGCAGGTTATGAAGTACATGTTTGGCATAGGGAAGGTTAGGTATTTTTGATCATGGTAATGAAACAAAACAAAACAAAAAAATAGTCCTCACTGGGAATTTTTTCTGCAAGTGCTGGGTTGAGAACATCCAGGAGGTTTGAAAGTGGAGTTGCTCATTCTGAAGGGTTTTTCAGATCTCGTAATCACCCATGACAAAAGTTGTGAGAACAGTGAAATGAAAGCAAGCTCACCCATGCAAAGGGATGGGCTTTCAGTGCCCATCTCCAGGGGCAGGTGAGGAGATCCGTAGGTGTTGTATTGGTGGTATGCAGGATGTCTCTCATCAAGCTCCTTTCCCCCCCTTTCAAACACATTAAAACCTTTCTCTATCTCTGACACTTCTGTGCAAGCCCAGAATTATTTCCAGTGCCCATATTAAAGAGCTATAAAGGTTTGTGGAAAAGCTTGTCTCCTCTGCGCACCAAGAGGTGACCTGTTTTTCCTCCACATTATCTTTTCTTGCTGTGACAGGACCACAAGCGCTTTCCTCTGCAGACCGTGGTGGAGAAGAAATGGCACAAAGCAGTGGTTCAGGGGCCGGGGCTTTGTTCGCTGCCTGCCATTGCTAAATGGGGTGGTTGCAGCACGTTTCTTATCAAGCAGCATGCAGAAAGCAGGATCAGTGCTAGCGAGCAGTCAAAAGGCAGGATTAAACATACCTTTTGCAGCAGCGCTTGTGTAGTGTTGTCACTTCAGGATGGATGAAGGACCCTTTATAAACAGCATCATAGATCTGTGTGTCCCCAGAAGGGTTTTTTAATTTCAGACTGTGTCAGTCAGCACCTTTTTTTGTATTACAGCACCTGCTGTTGAAGTAGTTTTCACACACAACACAACATCAAGTACACTTCTTTCCTATCTTCCTTTTCTCTAGTTCCCTAGTTCAGTATTAACAATGAGCATAAATGCTCGGTTTTGCATAGTAAAATTGTACATGTGGACATCTGAAACTTAGCCCCTTACAAAAGCCAGGAAGGACAGTGATAGGATGGTGATAAAGTAGATGTGACCCAACACAGCTTTGCTGTGATACTGCTGAGCAGCGATACGCTTTCCTGTAGTCATGAAATAGATGGACTCTAATCTGTTTGGACTCTGCAAACTGCACATTGCCAAACTGTCCTTCATGACACACACTTCAGTTATCATTCCGAATGGCTACTATCCCCTATTAGTATTACATGGTTAATGGTCATTCAGCAGGAAAGAAAACTTTTCTCTTTCCTAAGTGGAAGGGTATAATAATTTGCCTGAAGGCTTCAATTAGTGCACTGGAGACGAATACAGTCCATGATTTCAATGCCCAGGTAATTTTCTTTAGACACATGCCCTGCTGCAGTCTTGTGCATAATCTTGCCAAAATGCAATGATGAAATGATTAAAACTTTATGCTACAGCCTCCATGTTTGAGGATGTTCATAAAGGTCACTTTCAGATCAGAAACCCCCTTGGTCATCCCTGCACCTTTCAGCTGGGAAAACAAGGCACATCAGGTTTGCACAGTAAAACTTGCAGGGTGATTGCTAGGTTGTGTCTGCTGGACTCTTCTCACTGGCGATTTCCTGTAAGGTTGATTCATTCAAATTGAGGTGTTTTGCAGGATTGCATCAAATTTGTCCAAATATTCAACAGGAATTTGTCAACGTTATGTCATTTGGATGGAGGCAAAAGATTTTTTAATATAATGTAATAATGAGATGAAACAAACTCTAGGTAGCTATTTTTCCCCTCCATCAACGCATAATGCTTCAATAATTTCAGTGAAGCATTTTGGGAATGTTTCTCATAGCAAAAAAAATCACAAGGTCTGATGATTTGTCTCGACATTGGACTAAAGGAAGTATTTCCACAGGGACAGAAAAATCTTTTATTTTTACTGAACCTCTTTGCCAAACTTGCCAGAGAGAAACCTAAGCCTCTAAAGCTGGGAGTTGTGTGCTTTACTTCTGGTGACACCGCGTGCACTGAGGAACCACCACGATGTTTGTAGGTGTTTATCTCCATGGAATGGACTTAACCTGATTAATTTGTGGATTTGACCATGTAAAGGAAAAAAGTGATGAGAGGAACTAACTTTAACTGCTTTTAGAGTTGCAGCTTCATTGAGGAAAAAGAATGCGAACAGGATAATGTAAAAAACCTAGTCCCTTTCTCCTCCCCACGGTTCAGGTTACACTGGCAGAGGCGAAGCACAGCACTTTCTGGCAGACGTATGCCTGCTTTGCAAAGCAGAAATGATCACAATAAATACCGAGCGCTTTCTATGTGTCCACTCTGGATCCGTTTAAACATATTGCTAGCTTTAATAATAAAAACCTTCTGGGAGAACAGAGTGAAAGCAAAGGCAGAATGTTCCCCTGAGATGGCCATTTCATTGGTGATGCTTTACCACAAAACTAAGTTTGTAATTCTCGTATATCATATCCCCTGCAGGATGCGGATTTGGTAACATATGGCAGAGTATCACACTAATTTTTATCAAGATCCTGTGGGTAACTTTATTGAGGTCTACTCAGAGGGGAGCTGCAAACCAGCCCTAGCAGTCTGCCAGCTGCAGCCTGAGAGGCTGGGAAGATGCCGTGGAAAGCCTGGCTGGACAAATCCTGATGGCTTTGAAGGAATGCAAGAGGTGTCAGGGAGCTTAATACAGCCTGGACAGTATATACTCATGACCAAGTCTACAGAAAAAATCTGCCATTTGAGTGGTCCTAAATTGGGATAAGTGGGTTTTTGCTGGGTTTTAGCTCCTGTGCAGAACGTCAGCAATGTTGTTAGTCAAATTACCTTTAAAACTTGGTACCTGTGGAGAATAGAAATTCATACTGACTGTAATTGTGATTACTTGCTTTGGGACTGCAGCTTTGTGAAGGTGTTGGGCGTCTGTGTCCTTTGTGCCTGTGATGTGTGCCAAGCTCTTGACTTGTTTCTGTGCTTGATGACTGAAGGTAAAATTAAGACCTGATGCTTATTAAAAGGAGAAGGACGTACACTTCAGTGGGAGACTGCACGAACTATGAGAAGGGACCCATCAGGACTGTAAAGTATCTAATGTGGAATCTGAGCATTTCTTGATAGTGCTGGAGAAAAGAGATGTAGGATTAGGATCCTGGTTCCCTAAACCACTGGGAATATCCTTGATCATATCCCTTAGGCTCTTGGTGCCTCAATCCTCTGTCTTCTCTGGTTTAGTGAAGAAAACACCTGAAGTGTGATAGGCAGTGACAGGAGCCTCTTACTTCCCTTCAGCAAGAGAGAGAGTGAGTCTTCTTCGTGCAAGGCTTGATCCCCCTGTGTCAGGAACCATCATTTCTTTTTAGGGAACTAGGAGATGGTAAAAATTAGAGGGTAGAAATTAGAGGATGGAGGAAATTAGAGGCTTTGGACTGAAAGACCTGTTCTCCTGCCAAGGCAAGCTTGCTATGTCTGCCAACCCACAGATGAACTTCTGACTGTGCTTTGAGATCTCTCTGTGATACCACATAATAAGCATCTACAATACCTATAAATACAGACAGCATCTGTGGCTGGGCTGTTGCTACTTGACCTTTGGAGCTAGCACAGAGCTGTTGCTGTTCTCCATGACCACATATTCATGCCAGTGATAAGAATTTAGGATGTTTAAGACCCCTACTCTCTGTCAGATATAAATGAGTCCATGAAGCCAGTGTTTGTTAGGAGGAGGTAGTCAGAAGGCACGCATACACCTGCAGAAACCCAGTGCTTTCAAGCCTGTCTCATCCCCTGGAGCCAGCTAGAGCACAAGAAGAAAATGGGAGCCTGATACTTGGCAGGTGGAAGAGACCCCAGATTTTTACAAGAAGTTTTATTTCTGTTTTTGGCCATTGTTAGCATCGGGTTTGTTCATATCATATCAAAGCTGCTCAATCCCAGCTGATGTAGGAACAGCGGGGACAAGGCTGGTGCAGCCTGAATATTCACAAAGGCAAGTACCATTGTACAAAATCTCTACAGTTTCAGACCTTTCAAATTTCTGTCTTTGTTGCTTATGGCATTTCCCTGTTCTCCTTTCAAGCCTACCTCTCCCTGAAGCCAGGCTGGTAACATAAGCAGAAAGGATGGTTCTTGCAATGGGTTTCAACAGCACATTAATAACTAATCAAGGCTGAAATCACAGCAGGTGGTTAAAAAGGGCCTGTTGGTCATCGTTTTGAGCTCTGGCAGAAAGCCTGCCCTGGAAAATGTAATTACTGTCCAAAAGAATACGACAAACTGCCAAAAATAATAAAAGTGGATCATCATCCAAAGCCACACCAGCTGAAACATGTGGCAGTTTGCACGGGCCAGCCAAGTGAGATCCTGCAGGGCTTGGCGCTCACCGGAGCGGGGTGGGAGACAGCGGCTCTGCTTCCTGCAAGGTATTGAGTTTTCATGGAATGGGTCTTCATTCCTCTTCATGGAGGAAATGTGGCAAATTTTGAAATTTTCCACAACAGAATATTTTGAGAAAAACGTCTGAAACATCAGTGTTTTTCTTACCTCTTCATTTTTTTATATGGCTATATAGTATGCAATATGAAAATTAATCACATAAAAGTGACAATGCTTTTTCAAACCCCCAAATAATAATGTGTTCGATTTTGAAATTCTGAGGAGGAAGATTTTCAACATCCTGTCCTTTTTTTCCCCCCTCCCAAAAATGAAAATAAAGATAAGCATCCATAGTCTCATAAAGCCTCCCTGACTTCATCCGCTGCATTTTTCCATTGGCACACTGGTCTGTCAAAGGCTTTCTGACCAATTTCACTTACCAGGACTTTGCAATAAAGATAAACCTTATGAAATGATGATATAAGAAGCAGGCAGCTCTATCTGCTGGTTTGGCAATTGCTGTTTCCAGCCTGCTGTCACATGCTCTGTAGGATTCCTCCCTGTAGCAGTTCTTTCAGCTGGATTATTTTAAAAGTGTGAGTATCTTAACTTGAATTGCTTTGCAGGACTGGGCTTGGAAATGCCAGCACTGGCAGTTTGGCTGGCAGGACTTGCAGCATATGGGTGGTAACAAGCTCTGTAAACCTCTTAATCCAGCTCAGGTCCAGCCAGAATAGTTCAGTTGTCTGAAACTAGTTTCATTTTCTGAGTGCTTACCTATGCAGTCTTAAGGGGTTAACTTCTTCCAGGAGGTGATTGCTGGAAGCAGGGTAATAAACAGTCAGAGAAATGAGAGAGTCCCCATGAATTCATTAATAGAGCCATGTTGGAGACGGGCAGGAGCTAGTGAGTGACAGTACCAGAGTGACTTTAGGAATACTACTCTGAGACACTTGCAGTTACTCAGTTGGGTGCAACCCCTTTTTTGTCTAACCAGGATGAAGGGATGCTTACAAAGAAAAGCAGCTTGAAGCTGAAAGTTTGGGAATTAAGGGACTTGTATTATTTTTTTTTTTTTTAAACCAAACCAACCAACAAAAAAACCCAAACAAACCTGCACCTCCACCCTCTTGAAAACACAAACCCCATCAAAAAGTAGCAAATCCAGAGGTGGACGTCTCTGAACAAAGTGGAAATTGGGCAATTATCACTAAGCCATTATTACTCCCAGGAGAGTGACCTCGCAGAACCACACCAGCTCCTGAAAGGTCGCTGAGCACCCGGGGAGAGGAGGAGTACAGGAACAATTTTGAAGGTCCTGTTTCGGTAACAAGAGGCTATCATGCACCTTCCTATGTGCATCCTACTTGGCCCACTAGGGTTGCTTCCCTCAGGCAAGGGCTACCTCCCACAAAAGACCTTTAACTGGGCCATTCTGATGCATTTGGTTTTAAATGGGATATTCAGGTGCTTTTAATTCACTTCCAAACTTAAAAGGCAATCCTAGGTCTACTGTGGGAGAGAATTGCTGTCTTCTTCCAGAGCCTCCATCCTATCCTTTCCTGGAGGGCTGGAAAAGGGCTTTGTTTTTATCTTTCAGCTGTGGTTGTGGATGCTTAATTAAGGGAGACTAGCCCATAATGATAGCAGCAGCTGTTCTCTCCCCTGGGGAGAAAGAGACTCTTCATGGACAGAGTCCTCCTTGGCACAAAGGAAAATATTCTTACAAAAGCAGCACTGGAGAGGTTGGTAGCTCCCCATGGCTTCTGACTTTTAAGAAACTTTAGGAAAATGCCCACGTGGCCTGTAATTTTGGGAAGTGGAGGGAAGGCTGGGCACTAGGCATGAAATGCTGAATAACAGTATATCAGGAACATAGTCCTCTGGATCCATCCTCCAGGGTTTGTGCTTATAATGCAACCGACTGCTAGAAATTATATTGGAAGTAATCTTAGACTGGGGGATTATCCTGCATCCAGCCAGCCTCCCCATCCCCCAGACTAGCATCTGGCGTCCCTCAGACTTCAGCACATGGGGTGAGTGGGGGGATATTTGGAGGGGATTGTCAGATGGGGCCAGCCCTACTGTCTCCTCTGAAACGTTTTGTGGGAGCATAGTGCTGTCCCACCCGTAAGTAGTATGTATTAAGACTTCCCAAATTTCTCCTGCTGAGAAGTAAGATTGCCATGAAGCAAAGCACATCTGGAGCCACAACCCCGCACTGCCCACAGCGATCCCCGCTGATGGTATGGGGAGACCTCAGCAGACTCTGGCTGCTGTGCCCACGAAGCAGGTGGAGCTGTGACCCATGCATGGCCAAGGGCAGAGCAGCCCCTGCAGTGAGGGACCTCCAAGGGAGGAGATGGGTGGAAGGAGGTGCAAGGATCCTGGCATCAAGCCATGGCTGCTCACTAGTAAAAGTCTGGCAGGTCCCAGGCTAGCACCCTAAATGTCTGGCCGTCCTCTGTAAGAAGCAAACGGTAGATTTGATCCAGAGCCAGTTAAGGTCAGTGCAAGAGTTCTCATCAACTTCAGTGAGATTTGGGTCAGTGCAAAGAATGACTATTGTCAAGAGCAAATACTTTTTTCTAATGGCGTTTGCAATATGAGGAAGCAGAACAACAGAAGTTTTGGGTTTAATTTCCTTTCCTTCCTGACGGCTCAGCCATTACTAGACTAGATTAAATCTATTCAGCAGAGGGAAGTGAAGCACTTTCCTAAATGGTTCATACAGATAACTGTTATCAGCACTAGGTTCCCAGCAACTTGCCTGACGTCACCGGTGATTCCCAGGCCTCTCCTTGCTTCAGGAATTTAGGATGGGTTTACCCCGTACTAGGTGCCTGTGAGTCATCCTCCATCACTTCGCATAATCTCTACCTGAGCAGCAGCCAGGCAAAGGGAGATTTGAAGAGACATCACAAAAGATGTGAGAACTGCTTTTGCTAAAAGTAAGAGTTCTGCTGATGACTTTTGGGGAGGACAAGGGGTTGCCCAGACAGTTCTTGGGAAACTGTTGCTTTTCGGCCACTCTCTTCTTCCTGCTTTCCTTTGCAGAGGAGCAAACCATATATTATGTTGCTCTTTAATTGTCCTGAGTTTTTCCTCCCAGACTTTTTGAAAAAGCATGAAACAAAGGAGGGGAAAAAACAAAAATTAGAACAGCTAATGTTCCCAGGGAGATGTCAGCTGAGCTGGCAGCCCTGGAGCAGGGGTGATAGGGACTGCAGGGCAATGGGAGGTTTTCCTTAGCACAGAAGTGCCTGAACAGCAGGAATACAAATTTTCATCCTGTGTTTCAGGGATATGGATTCCGTTGCAGGTGCTGTGTTTGGGATGGAGAGCTACGCATGTATATGTGTGTAAGCTTGAGCTGGGAGGAGAGGGGAATTTGGGGAGCTGCAGGCTGTTGGGGTATTGAGCACCATTCACCACAGACTGAATGAGTCTGTGTCCTCTGACCTTGGAAAATACCTTCTCTAGCTGATGCTCAGAGAGAAGACCTTGAAATCGCAGGTGCTGTCAGTACAAGGAAGAACTGGCAAACACTAAGTTAGAGGCATTAAAAGGACTGGAAATGCAGCAGTGGTCCTCTGCTGCTGTCAGGCGAGAGGTGGGAAGGAGGAGTGGGGAGTTCTGCAGAGAAGAGCCTTTCAAACATCAAGGCTGGCATGGAGGAGGTCCAATAGGGAGGAAACAGAGCTGAACTTTTCTTCCTGATGGCATCATTGCTTAGAAAAGCAGCAAGCTGTCTGTATTGACATAAAATGTCAGCTAGAAATGGAACTCGACTTTTTCTCTTTTAAGGTATGTAGGATGGGAAAGGAATATCCCCAAGACCAAGGTTAAAGCGAGCAGGAGGTGGTCCTGGCAGCCTTATCCTCAAACAAATGTGTTACATCTGTGCTGAACTCAGTGCACAGCTTAAAAAAAAAAATAAAAAAGGAAGGCAGTGTTACACCAACCTCAAACTGACAAATGCCAAAATTCACATTTTTCAGGCTCTGAGATTTACCCTGTATGTGTGAATAGCTCATTGTACTCTCGGTCGTATGATCTGTTGAGGTTTTTTCCTAGTGTATTTTAGCATATAAGGAGGATGGGGGGTGCTGGCTATTACAGAATTCAAGTGATGGAGATAAAAATGTGCAAGAACCTCAGATTGTACTTGCAGGTGGGGTAGACAGCTTGCCCAAGCAGGGGACAGAGAGATGGGACGGATTTTGTGCAGTTGTCTAATGTATCCCTATATTCCTATGTAGGATCAAAACCACCCAGTGTTAAATGAGAAATTGGTCAGTAAACTCAGAGAATTGCAGTCCTGTAGAGAGGGAAAAGTGCCCTGGAAGTGCATTTCCATACTAACCTATTGCTGGCACAATCCCTGGGAAATAACGCAAGGAAATCTGTCTGCCTTTAGCTAAAGTGGCACCACAGATTTGGTAAAACAGGTGTTTGTGTTTAACGGCTGGGAGGAGATGAACACAGCTCACAGGCATGCGACTTACACCCTTTAAAAAAGTGTACTTGGCTTTTGAGCATATATTTTTTTCTTTCAGAGTTTCTTTGGTGGCTGCTTCCCAAGGTAATTAGCACGGAGAAAATTTGCTTGAAAGGCAGAAATCGCTAGTTCAAGCCCACAGCTATGGCTGGCATATTTGCACCATACATTGTAGGTGTGGAATCGGTGTCTTGTGGGCTCGTGTATCAGGGTATATATGGCCTGCCCTGGATTTGTACGCTATAGTTAGGTATGTTCTTACACCCGCTACACCCGCCTCTTAAACTGAGTTGGCTTCTTCTCATGTGATAACAAGCAAATTTTGGGGACAAGAATGTGAGCCAGCAGGGTAGGTGGAGCAAGTGACTTGTCCTTACATTTCAGAGATTGCTCAGCAATGGCTTTTTGTGATACACCTGACTGGACAGGGCATGGGTTTTGGTGGGGTTTTTTTGTTTCTTTCTTTCTTTGTTTGCCTTTTGCAGAAAGTGACGGAAAACTGGACTCTTAAGCTCTCTAGTTTGCCTAACCCAGCCTGAGTCTCTAATCTCTTGCAATGCAGTCAAACTACCTGTAAATCCTTTGGAGGAAGAGATGTATCTTTTATGAGCATTAAGCAATGTGTATACCTTCAAGGATGCTGCTTTATATAAATAACCACCATGAACATAAGTATTTTGGCAGAGTAATGGAGACAGCATTGTACGGTGCAGAGAGATGTATTAAATCACTACGTGGTGCATGTGTTTTTGTAGGCAGAGTGTCTGACCAGGATGCTTGCATGGACTGATGCGATTCTGCAGGTTGTTTATATGTAGAGTGTATGTAAATATTAGGAGACAGGGCGTCAGAGTGATTGCAGCTTAAGTAGGAAAACACTGCTACAACAATACCACTGCGTTCATAATCCTCCATGAGTGTTCACTGCTTTAGTTAAATATGCAGAGACTAATGGAGATTGCTAGTGGATTAGTCTCGTATGACTGGTGCCAGTGTTTGATTACCATAAGCAAATTTCTTCTCCAGCTTCCCATTAGTAAGGAGAGAAATGCAGCAAGCAGTCCCTCCCACTGCCCGGAAGGGTACTGGGATGCTAAGGAGGAAAACTGTTCAGGATTGGGGAACAGTTTGCTCCCAGTGTCAACTGGTGGGACCAAAGTAATCCCAAGACTTTTGTAATGGGAGCATCCCTGTAGTTTACCTTGCAGAGCTCCCAGATTGGCTACTTTAATTTTTGGTTTGCTTGCAAATGCAATTTTGAGGGTTGTGGAGCTTTTGTCATTGCGTGATTTGTTTCTCTGCAATCTTGTTGGTGATCCTATTTCAGCAGCTGAGCAAAGCAGTGACTTAAAGGCCAATACAAATAGGGGGCTGGGCTGGGTTTTTGGTTGGTCTTGCTTGGGTTTTCTTTATTTCTGTGCTTATAAGAATGAGGGTACAAGCCAGCTAATGGGTGTGTTTTTGAGCTGTCAGAATTGCACCTAGTCATTATGGAAAATTCGGGGCTGGACGCTGAGCTTGTGCTCCTAATGCAAAAGTCCAATCACTTTTTGTGCTGCTCTGCAAACATTATGTGTGGTATCAGAATCTCCTGGGACTGTCAGTTGTTGGTATAACATTGATCCTTTCAAATGTAGCCTTGATAGTGCTGGGGACAGGGATTTGCTGATAAAACAAACTTAAGGCTTGGTAATAATTGAAAATGCAGGGTAATTCACCGGGCAAAATACCTGCTTATAGGAATCAGATTTCATCTCAAAGTCAGCAGACATTTCCTTGGAGAAATCCTGAATTCTGATGGAAATCAATATTTAAAGGGACACTGGTAGTCTCGGGAGAAACCTCTATGTAACATATCTTCAAGTCCTAGCAACCTCTTTAGGGATTAACATCTGAATGATAAATATAGGCCAGAACAAAGAACGTGCTGTGAAGAAAGGCCACCTCCATGAGCTCTCTCTGCAGCCCTGCAGGAATCACATTAAAAGTTTGTTGTATCTGTAGCGTGGGTACATTTTTTTCCTGCCTTTTGATAAGTAAGTGAAGCCCCCCCCCCAGCTTTAGACACAGCCATTAAGTGTTATTAAACACAGGTCTAAATAAGTTGTTCTGCAGCATTTCCATACAGTGGTGAGTAGCTTGCATTAAAAAAATAAATCTTCATGAAGCAGGAGCTGATTTTACAGGCTGCAGACAGTGGTTTGGTAAATTGATGGAAAAGTTTGATAGTAGAAAAGGGGAAGAAGCTGATGGGAGATGTCCAAGGCTGCCTGATTACAAACTAGGTAATAATTTATTTCACTGGCTAAAGGCAGGGCAATCAAATACTGAACCCCTCTATGGGCTTCCCATCACAAGTGGTCCCATGGAAATGGGAGAAGTCAGATTCAGTCCAACACTTCTGCTTTGCAGGGTTGCTGCTTGCTGGAGCTGTTTCACTGGCCAAAAGCAGCTGCAGGTCCAACAGTGAGAAATAGGATGTCTCAGGACAGTGCTGTCGGTTCTTTTTTCCAGGTGTTGTATTGCACACACAAATGCAGGCAACGAGCTGTTAGGTGGAATCAATGAGAAGAGCTCAGAACCAAAATTCAGATGCTTGTTCTAAAACATTTTGTATCCCTGATTACTAAAGCACTGCATAATATTCATGCATCTTGCAACACTTCACAAGGAGGGACTAGCCTTTGTTAAAAGGTGGAAAAATTATGAGATGCAGCGAACAGTCCTCGGGAAGGTCATGACCGAGCAGGGAATTCAGTCTCTCTCTACCTCAGCAGTACTAGGACATCCATCCCAGTCTTTGGCATCACTTGAGCAATCCTAAATAGATATCCCCATCTGAGGGCTCTACTCTTTTTGACCTCCTGAAAGCAAAAGTAATAAATAAAATGTGTGCTACTGTACCAAAGGGAGAAAGCCCCCAACCTCTTCCCTCCTCCCCACCTCATCTCATACCAATACAGGACTGGGACCGCTTTGATCCCCATCAGAACAAAGACTAAACATTAAAGTGAATTATCCCAAAGTTGCTCCTCATTAATCGACAGCTGCAGGCACTTGGAAACATCTGTCAGGATTGTTTGAGCATTCCCTTCGCTTCAGTGGTTGCACCGAGGAAGCAGAACGAATCAAAACATGCCGTTGGTCCAACGCCACCTATTCAAGTTTCCTACAGTCGATGGCAGCGGTGCAAATAAGCGTGAGTGATAAGGGAGCAAGAGGTGGTGATGGGCAGCTGGTTGTGTAGACAAGGAGTTGAGCAGCAGAAAAAATGATGTCTTTCCATGGTAAATGAGGAAAGCTGTCTCCAGGAAAGCTGGGAAGGAGGGACTGGAGGCTGAGTGTTGTTGCTGGGTTCTGCGGGAATGCAGGCATCCCTGTGCCCACGTGGGAACAGGATGGCTCGTGGGCACACTGTCTGCTGGGGAAGAGGGGCAGCACTGGATGACTCCAGCGGGTTTTGTCGCTGGAAGAAGCCATCTGGCAAGGAAAGAGCCTCCCCCTACCCTTACTGTGCGTTTTTGAGGTTAAGTCAACTGATAGAAATCAGAGAAAACCCGTCTCTGCCCACTGGGTGTGAGTGCAAAAGCTTTTATCCCAAGCCCTTGAGGGCCAGTACCTTGTGTGCAGGAAAATACAGCATCTCCATCCTGTACCAGTATGCCTTTGATTCCTGCGGGCTGTGCTGGGGTGGTGTCTCTTTAAGGGCAGGTTGCAGAGCGCACAAATTACGCTATTCCAGTAATCCCTTCGCGCTGGCCTGCCCCATCCTCCACACAGCAGGAAATGTGGGACAAGCAGGGTTTTGAGATTATCTGGTGCTTTGTAAAGCCAGCTCCCTTTGTGCTTTTAGAATGAGCTTGCTCCTGCAGCAGGCAGGGGACTGGGGGTGACTTCTTTGGCAGGATGCTGTCCCATGTCCACAGCATCATCCCCAGGGCCATGGGAGCACATGTGTGTGCTCTGCTCTCCTCTGCGTGCCCCATACGTTCATTTTGTGATGGTCGCTGAACCACCTGGTCGCTGTCATCCTTGACAGAGATCACATTTCACTCCCCGATCCATTCCTCCATGGGAATGTAGTTACTTGACGCAAAGACAGTGCTAGCTTTGCAGTGGAGAGTGTTTCCCACATATTCCAAACTGATCAGCTTTTTGCCCACCACAGCTGTCCCTTGAGATGGTGCAGGAGGGAACAGGCATTGCTTTGTCCATATGCTTTGCTGAAGGTGTGCTGCTCCTTGGGAGCTCAGTGCACAGCTTTGTGCAGTCTAATTTAATGGAAATGCCAAGGCGGGAGCAGCCTGGCTTGAGGAAGGGGACCGTAGGCTCAGTAGATACCAGTGACATCTCCATGGATAAATAAAATGTGATCCTTTGCAACACCAGGGTTGCCCATGGTTGGGTAATTCACTGTTGATGGTCCATATTCAGCTGCTTCACAGCTAAGAGCAGTAAAGATGCTTTGGGCATCCGGGCCCTGGCTTTATGGATCAGTTTGGAAGTGTCGCTGCTTTGCTAGAGTTTCAAGGCATGTTGTAGAGGTTATTTAACTCCCAGGTGGTCAAGCACATCAACTGCCTACAAACCTGTGGAGGAACAGACTGGAGCAATGCAGTCTGTGCATGTGCACCTTGGACCCAGCCCTTCCTAGAAGATTGACCCAGGTTGCTGTGAAAATAGTAAGCAGTATTTTTCAAAAGGGTCTGGATAACTCAAGCAAACTTTAAATGTGATTGCAAGTCCCTGGAGACAATTCTAATAGTGTTTCCCAGGGCTTTATTGGTAGAGGGTCGCTTTGCAGGGGGGGCTTTGTATCTATCTGAACTTTTCCAAACTGCATCACAAACAAATCTCTTTCCTCTCAGCATCAAATAAATTCTCACTTTGGGAACAGTTGGAGTGTGACTTTTCTTGCTGATGCTGGCTCTTGGGGGCTGGCAGCAGGGCTGTTTCAACAGGGGGGCTTTGGGAAGAAGTAAGTGAGCAGGGACCACGGGGACTGTAATTCAGCTCCATACCCTGCTCCATCGTGCAGCTGGGAACACTGGGGAAATGTTGATGTTTCTTGGTGTAACCTCCCATCCTTTTTTCTTTCCCCCAGCTCTCCAAAGTGAGTGCTTCTCAATCACATCTCAGTCTGCCACTTGGTAAGGTCAGGAAGGTTGGTAACCTGTGGGATCAGGGTGTGCTTGCACTGGTTACTGGAGTTCAGGAAGGTGTGTTCAAGGTAGGCTTTAAACCAGCTAGCACAAATATGAATAACAGTTCAGTCCTGACAGCAGGATGCCTGTGCAGAGCTGTGAGATGGGTCCGCAGTGCTAGGTGGATACTTGGGTACCAAGCTGAGATGCTTGCTGAACCGCATGTCTCCAAAAGCTGGGCTTTAAGTTGAACGTTGGACACGTGGCACCCAATGCACAGAGCAAAGGCATGAAGAAGGTTGCCATGGTGGTAACTTGGAAGTGGCACTGACTCTTGGCTGGGATATTTGATGTTTGGACCAGTTTGATATTGAGGCAGACAAGAACAAAAGCCTTCAATGTCTTTGGGGATAAATTCTTGGTTTAGCACCTTGTCCTGTGGTCCTGGGCCAGTTCCTTTGAAGCCAAAGAGCTCAATGCAGATATGTTCCTGCGGTAGGCCTTAACTTGTATATAAACATTGTGTGGTGTAAGTCACAAATATGTATCCTGCTGTTATACGTTATTGCATAGTCTATTATTGGGCAAGATAAATGGCAGATGCTGTAATGCTTCATATCAGGACTTAGGAGGAATGTGAGATAGGACAAGATGACAGCCGAACATGACTTTTTCTTTTTCTCATTTCTCCACATTATAGGGTACTTCTGACATTCCCACCGCTATTCACTAAATCCCCTTGCAAAGTTCATTAATTCCTTTATAAAGGAAAACAAAATCCAGACTCCTGACCATTTTGCCTCAGGGTTTCATGTAAAGAAATGAAGCCTGCAGGTAGAAGAGGGCAGACGTAAGAAACACCATATCAGAAGGGGATTGGGAAGTAGAAATGAGGGTGTGATGGGAAACGTCTGTGGCTTCAGTAAGAGGAATGGCTCCTGCTCTGATAGCCCTGCGTGCTGTCCCACCGTGGAAAATGCTGCTTTTCCTCCTCCTATCTCACCTACTCAGCTCACCTTCACCTGATGCTTGTGGCAGCTCTCCAAAATAAATTACCTTGTGTCCTCAGTCCCTGGTGGGGCTGAGGCTTTGAAGTGAAGTGATTTGGTGTCCTTTAGCTGCCCATGTTTTCTTTCTCAGCCTATGACTGTGAGCTGAACCTGCTTTTATTCCCCGGCGAGCTGTACCTGTGATGCCTCCTCTCTACGCCTTGGTGAGGCTGGCAAGCTTTGCTGTGTCTCCCTCCATGTCTTACTTCCAGCCAGGAGGGTTTCTGCTGGGAGTTACTGTCCCCAGTTAATTTGTTACAGAGATTGAGTTGATGCTTCGCCCACTTCACACTGTGAAAAACATGAGTTTGCTTGTGTTTCGGGATCCTGTTGCTGCTGGAAAGCAACTTGGATCACCAAGGGACAGCTCTTTATTACTGAATATTAACATCCTTTATCCCTGTCTTTGCAACTTCGTTCTTGTGCATTTTGCATGACTGACTGAGCATCTCTGTGCCACAGTCTTCCACCAATGTAGTGGTACCTGCTGCTGCTCCTTCTTTTGCTCTAATGGAAAACAGCATTATCAGTCCTGGGCCTTACAAGTGATAAAATCCCATCACAAAATGTCAGATCTAATACTCCCCTCTGTCCCAGTTCTTTCCTCAGCCCCTGGAAAATGTCTGTTAGTTGGCAGGACAAAGTAGAATTTGGCAAATTGTTCCATTTGAAAAGATGGGGAGGGAAATACTTCTGATTTCGCAGTCCAGCCTGGTTTGCTGCTTTTTTTTTTTCTCCCTGTCTTTTTGGAGGCAGAGAGAGTAGTGCGAGGGATAGAGTGGGAAAGCTGAAAATGATTAGCTGTTTTCAAAACAAAATGTAATTGTGTTTTAAAAGGGCCCAAACCGAAAAAAAGTATTTGCGAGTTATCAAAAAAAAGTTTGAATTGTCCCAAAACAAGGTAATTTTGTTTTTTTAATTCACAGCTCTTGACTTATTTCTAAGAATTGCCATAATTTGGAAGGAATTAAAAAAAATAATTCTAAGATTAAAAATTAAAAAACCCTTGAAATTGCATAGAGGAGAAACCTTTCTTATCCTACTTCTCACTGGTCTTTGTAGGGCTAACTACACTGGGGACATGCCCTGCTCCTCCTCGAAATGTTGGATGCAGGACCAAGCACAGGCCCTTTGAAGAGGCTCAGCCAGCCCTGCAGAGCAAGAAGCATTTGTTTCCAGGGCAGTATTGGATGTTTTCCCTTCCTCCTCCCAAGGAGGATGTTTGTTACTGAATGTACTGCTCTGAGCAATAGAAATAAATTTTAAGCTGAGAATGAAAGGGAAGAGGCTGCAGTATCCCATACTGATCGCCAGTTATGTTGCCACCAGTGGGAATTTTGCAAGAGACTGACAGAGCCAGGATTAGACCTGTGATCTGTTCGCTCCTAGTAGTAGTGCCCTCTAGCTCTATCAAATCAGGCTGATGTAAAAGTTAGAGGAAAACATGGGAAAAGACCTAGAACTGGTGTTAAAGCCATCTGCAAGTTTAGCACATCTTTATCCTTAGCAGCAGCCCCGGGATTGGGAAAAAGGGTTTTGCTAGACCTTTCCTACTAAGCAGCAGCTTTGTGGTTGCATGACTAGGTGGATGATGTGGAAGGTGTTTTCCTAATAACGGGGGCGACTAGCAATCGTGCAGAATTTCTCGAAAGAGGAAGGATGTCTTAAGCAAATTCTAACTTGGGTAATTTCCCCTTGAGCCCTCAATTCCACATAAGCGTTCAACCACAGGCACTATCCCAATGCCCAATAGCCTAGTTCTTGTGCCCAGTGGTGTGCTCTGTTGATCCTTGAGCTTGGTCCGGCTCTGTACAGGCCCTAGACTATCCATCATGACAATCCCTGCCTTAGGTTTTTCCAAAACCTGCTTGATTTGTGAGACAAAGTGTAAAATACCATCACTGCAATGACAGGATTTTGTTGGAGTCTCGAAAAAAGTTAACAAAAATGGCATGGGGTGAGCCAGTTTTCTTGATTTTAGGACAAATTAACATGAGGGTTTCTTAAGCTAGCCTAGAGGTGAATAATAATTCAATATCTTATTGTAAGATCTTAGATACCCGTTTCCCTGTTCAGTGGATGCTCTATCCCACATTGCCCTCTAGCGAGGACATTACAGAGCAAATAATGCCTTCCAGCTTGCAGCTGCCAGGATATACAAAAAGTGGTATTTTAATAACTGAGGCCACGGCTTGTTTCTGAAGTGGTAGTTTGCCATGCAATGTGAATAGTGTGAGGAGGGGCGGCATTCACCTGTCACAGGTGCCGGTGCATGTACTTGCACTGGCCGCGGCTTTCGTGACATTTGCTTTTTGTTTGAGCTAACTGCCTCTGCAAGCATCCCCCGGCTGCTGATGGATCACTAGCAAAAGGTTCCTGCTCCTTTCTGCTTTGGAAAAAAGGGAAAATATTCCCTGGGTTTTTTTGGTGAAGGATAATCTTTTTCCAAGTTCTTTATCTTACCCTTTGCTCCATGAAACACACTTCAGTTCTTTGGCTTTGCTGTATGCACACGGTCTGACAACCCTGCCTGTGGTTTGAAGATCATCACGGGACAAACTTCTGTCCCTCTTCAACCCAACACCGGTACAACCAAAGGTGTTGTCTAGAGGGTTAGAACTGGTCCTTGTCCTTCTGCCTGCTTAGCTGTGTGAGCCCGCATAGGTGCCAAATGACAATTTTGATGTGTTCCCAGTTCTCCAATTCTGTCACTTACAGAAAATTATCAACCGGCAACAAGTTTAAAAACAAAAATTAAAAAAAAAGGAAAACAAGTGCCTGCTGCCTGTGGAGAGCAGGTCATGCCTGATTCATCTTGTCCTCAAGGTCTTAAACCAGCCCTGCGGTGCCCAGAGCTGCAGAGCTGCCCTATTCTGGGTTGTGGGTGCCCTGGAAGCAGCTGTTTGTTGGCCACACAGTCCTTTTGCTTGCACACACAGGTCCCAGCAGGGCAATGGCACAGCAGTTCAGCAGCCCCGTTGGCTCCTTGGTGCCTGTGGGAACCTGTCACAGCCTGGGGTGCTTTGGTGCCCACAGCAACCTCCCCTCAGAGAGGGTCATCCCTGCAGATGTGAACCCTCGGGCAGCTCTGGAGGAGCAGGTTTCTCTGCTGGTGTCCTCTGGGCTGGGGCTCTGGGACTGAGAAAGAGAAGTTACTCAGGTCTGCCTGGGTTTTCCTTCCCATTACTCCTCCTAGGGTAGGGAAGTAAGAGCAGAACAATGTGGTGACTCCTGCTGAAGTCCAAGGGCTCCTCATGCGAAACATGGGCTGTTTGGCCCAGGCGCTGCTTCAACCGGTGTGAGGGCCACTGTGTCCGTGCATGCTTGACCGTATTTACATAGAAATTCATGGTTAATGTTCAGTCATCAAAGATAAACCAGATCTTTGATTGCCGGCTTGTTCATCAGACTAGTAGTCATGGCTATTCCTGTGCTAGATGCTGTCTGTTTAAACTCTTTGACTAAAAACTCAATAGTTTTAGAACAGTTTGTTCTAAAATCTGCGATTTCCTGCACGCAAACAGCCAAAGGGCACAATCTGATTGTGTGTATGGCAGATACATGGGTGAAGACAGCACCCTGCCATCAGCGCGATCCTCCCAGGGGCTGTAGGACCTCCAGTAACATGGTCGCGTTTGGGGAGCTGGGGTGGGCTGCACTGTCCCCCAGCCTGCTCCACATGGGACTTGTGGGATGAATGACAGACACTGATGCCATCTAGTGGCCAAAAAAAATTGCGATGTGGATATTTTATAAAATGCCACTGGAAATTTTATAGCCCCAAGCGGGGCAGGCCTTTGGTCTGGGAAGGAGGGAGATGGTGCTGGGAAAAGAAATCCCTTTTCCCTGCTCTCCCGACCTGTCTCTTCCCTCATTTCACATCCCATGAAATGCTTCTGCAGGTAACTGAGGTCTGGGATCTCCCATGGGAGGCTTTATAGATCCCGCGGGGAGCAAGGCACGGGCTTCTTAAGCAGCTCTGTTGATTGAGGAGCAAAAATTCCTCAACTTACTACTGGATTGTGGAACACAAACCCAGTGACCGGGGATAAGGTGACTGCAGGAGGGGAGATGGCTTGCTCCACTACTGGTGTGGACATCATGGGCAGAGGCCCCAGGGACTAATTTAAGCTGGCAGCATGGGCTGCGACACGGTGCCTTGCCGCAGCTTTTGCTTAGCTGAGACGGGGCAAGGGATGGCAGCTTATGTTGCTGTCCTGACAGCAGTGACTCGTTACTGTGGCTCATACAACCTCACACTTTTTTTCCTCCCACCACCTTTGTTTCTCCCTCTTGCTTCTGTAGGTGATAGCTGTGAAGGCATTAACATGGTGGGTTTCTGTGCCAGTGGCTGGCTGGAGACACCGTTGCTTTGTACCTAGTTGTTAATCCAGCCAAGTCACAGTGCCACAAACCTGGAGGAATTAGTTTGCGCTCTACATTTTAAAGATGAAGGTGAAGTTATTTCTGACCATACCAGCTTATTCCGCTTGGCTAAGCTGTTCAGCAGGTGCGGTTTGCCTTACATAGGGCTGGTGGTCTCCTGGGAATATTTTGCAGCTCTGATCATTTCTCCAACTCCTGAGAAATGCACAGAGAGAGAACTTGGAAATTAAAAGTTTCCAGTTAAGGAACTTGAGGGCTGAGATAGCTGTGATGAAGTGCATTATGAATGCACTGAGTTGCCAGACAGCACCCCCAGAGAGATTTGGAGAAATGTGGGATGTACCCCACTGCCAAAGGAGAGTGAGCAAAGCACCCAGATGCGAATAAGCTCCTTCATGGGACATTTCTGAAGTGCAGCGACACCAAGACTGGTGCCAGTGCAGGCTGGCACATCCCTAGCAGGGAGTGCCAAAGAGCTGCCCCCTCACTGTGCACATGGGTCCATCAGTCCCGCTCTGCCCCAGAGTGAACGAGCAGGTGCTGCTTTGCTCCGTGCTGCTCAGACCTGCCCATGCTTCCTTCAGAAAGCCATTTACAAGGGTCCTTGGGGACTTTTTCTTGTTTTTCTATCCCAAATATGTTCCTATTGTCTAATTTACAAATGTTTTGTGTTATCTTTGCTGCTTCTTTTTCTGGATTATCCTTGTGTCCCCCTGCCTTTCTGCTCAGGATAATTGAGAGTTGGCAGTGTGCCTGTAGCGTTCCCATTTCAGGGCCAAAATGGGAGTGAGAATAAATGCTTCTAAATATTGTGTTGAAGCAAATAAGTAATTTACTTACAATAGCTCTTCGCCTGGCATTACACTGGCAATTTCATGCAGGTTTTGCAGGAGGAGTGAGCAGTTGCAAGAGGTTAGAAGAGCCGTGCGCCTTGGGGAAGATTTGCGTGGGGGTATGATGGGGATAAGGGCTTCACAGATTTGGAAAAGTGCTCCTGCTTCTGTAAAGGACTTTATCCAGCAGTCTGTGACAACGCTGCATTTCATAGATTTGCTGGCTCTAAATTCTGAAAATATACCTGGCTACCAGGAATTTAGCTGGAGGTGGCAAAGGTAAAGACTTCCCTGCGGGGAGAAGGCAAGTCTACTTTACCTTCTGCTTTTGAGTAAGACATCTTTTAGAGAAGCCAGCCAACCAAAACACAGTATACGTCCACACTGTCTTCTCAGCTCAAGAGAAAAACTTCAGCATTACCACAGCTCCGTCTATTCTTTCTCCTGAAGAGATATGGAAAAGCAAAAAGCATTTAGGGTGCTCTTTTGCCTGAAGCATTTGACACAGAGACATATCCCTATCTATTTGACATCAGGAGGGCAATAGCATCTTGCAGGAGACAAGCAGAACAACTTGTTATGAATAACTCGAGCCTAGTACTAATTTTCTTTTTTCTCTCTCCCTGTAGGGATCCTCTTCACAATGCTGGTATTTGGACCAGCCTGTGGATTTATCTTGGGCTCATTCTGTACCAAAATCTATGTGGATGCTGTCTTCATTGACACAAGTAAGGATAACTGGGTTTGGTTTCAAATCAAATATGTTAATGTATCAGCAGGACAAAAATGTTGATGCTTACAAGCTGGAAACTGCTGTTCATTCCATCTTGAGTGCCTCTTGTATGTGTATGTGTCACTTTTAGAGGGGTTTTATGACTGGGATTCAGATGTTTTCAACTCTGTCCCTATAGATAACAGATTTGTAGTAGCTAAAATTTCTTCCCTCGTATGGGCTTTTCCACTGCGAGATGACTTTCAGTCCAGCTCTTAGAGGACACCTTAAAGTATCATCGTGGCTGGGCACACCAGCTAGCTGTGGATGTAGTCTTGCCAGGGGAGCTGTGTCCAGAGGGCAAGATGAAATCTGGAGAGCTGCCATCCCTGGGACCTGGGAGGACTGTCCAGGCTCTCTGATGGAGGCACACCAGTAAGATCCGTGCCTAGCACCTTATGTGAATGACCTTGTCTGGTTGGACAGATTCAGTCCCACAGCATTATTGCTTTTTCCCAAAGCAGTGCTAATTATTGCCCACCTTGACTCTGCAGTTGGGTTAAAGCAAATTGTCTGCAGCTTGTCTTTCTGTTCTTAAGAAAAAATCTGCAAATTCTTTTATTGCTACCTGCACTATGTGCTCTTTGCCATTAGAGGGCAATGTGTAATAGGCTGTTCTCTGCTGCTCCCCAAGCCCTTTGGCTATAGACTGCAAACCTGATGCTTCATTCTTTTCCCTCAGTTGTTCAGATGTTTTTTCTACAGTTTCCAGCTCCATCTAATCCCACAGGCTCTCAACCTACTGGAGAGATGTTGTCCCCTCTGAGGATGCACTCCAGTTCAATGATGTTGCAAATACACCTTCACAGGATGTGTTTGGATGGAGTTTAACCTTGCAAGACTCAGAACAGGATTGTGCAAATCTGGAAAAGTACTACTGCCCTTTCTTGGTCTTGCATGCATATGGCAGCTGAAGAAATCTAAATAATATTGAATGAGCAGGAAAACTGTCTTTTTTTTGGTGGCTGAGACTTTTAGCTGCGGCTTGGTCAAACACCACATGGCCCCATTTCATTCCTTGACTTTAGCAAAGGTATGCCAAAGACTCGCTTGGTTCTGTAGGCAGAGGAGCTTGTTTGAACCCTGTTACGTATTTGACCATTAAGTATAATTTACTCCAAAATATGAATGTGCAGAAGAAGGTATTTCTTCTCCCAGTAGGTGAAGCTGTGGAACTCCTCACCAAGGGTGTTAAAAGTCTGCAAATGGATTCTGAAACAATTGGACGAGTTCATAAAAGAAAAAAATGAACATGACATCAAATCTAGCTTAGAAAGCCCCTGAGCCACAAATCACAAGAATAATATCAGGTATATGTTGACTTTATTCTTCTGGACTTTATGGGCATCTGCAGCTGGTTACCATCAGAGGCAAGATGCTGACCTAGCTAAAAAGTTAATGTGATGTGATCTAGCCATTTTTAACGTAAGACATTGCTCTGTATTTACAGCTTAAAAATCCCCAAACAAATACGGAGCCATGGAGGAGAACGGTGGAGTATTATTCCTGAGAAGCCTGGAGGGGCTGTGGCTCAGGGGATCATAAGGAGTGTATGGCACTTTCCAGCTGCAGGTCCAGCTGGCTTTGGCCTTGGTCCATCACTGTCACGTGAAAGGCTGGGGCACATAAGGCCTCCATCTATTTTTGTATGGGGAAGAGTTTCCACGTTGCAACTGGCTCTGCCTTGCAGCCCAGGGTGGCACAAGAAGACCTAGCTCCAGAGGGTTGAGCCCTGCCCTGCTCCCTGTTTTGGGCAGGAGGTGTGCGATGCCAGGGCACACTGCTGTGCTGCCCTCTGTACATGACCTATTTTAGGAAGGGGATATGAAGAAGACCTTGGTTTATGTGGCTTCATGTGGCTGTGTTCCCAAGAACCTGAAAAAAATGTACTTCAGGAAGGAGGAAATAACAGAAGAATCCAATCCCTCCAAAACACTATTTTTCAAACTTTATATATATTTGAGAGCTACGTGTTATTTTCCCCAAGGAGAAAAGAGTTTCCTTCTGTCTCTGCTTGAGAGACAACTTGATTGCCTCACTTGAGACAGATTTTTCAGAGTGGCAGTACCCAGACAGACATCATGAACAGAGGAGCTTGCTATTCCAGCCATGCAGACCTGGGTCTCCCCTGGGAGTCAGCTCTGGTGCTGGGCACCCTCCACCGGCTTGCCGAGCAGCTGTGGCCGGGAGGTGGCTGTTAGAACCACAGTTTCTTCTCTCCTGCTGTTTATATTTATTCCTCCAAACTGACTCCAGAGCCTTCTTTTTCCTTATCTCTGCTGAGTGATGGCCTACAGGATACTCTTGCCTTTTACTTTGCTTTTCTTCATTTTCTGATGATTTCTCTATGTTTCTGAGCCCATTTGATGCAGTGAGTGGGTTTCTTATCCAGTATTAGGATCGTTTCACCCTCCACACAGTCACAGGTGCCCATACAGCACAAATACCCATCTCTCCTTTGCTGAAAAGGGCTGTGAATTCAAAGCAGGGAGAGCACTGACCTCCTGGAAAAAAAGGGTAAGCCAGGATGGAGATGCAGTGTCGTTGTCTGTGCTGCTGCTTCTCCATGCAGGTCTTTATGCCAGTAGGTATGTTGGCTCTGTGTGCACATTTGACACACTGAGACAGTGATGTCCAAAACCTTGGTGCCAGCATGGGGGACCCTGAGTGGTATATGGCAGCTTCCTAGAGCTGGCAGAGCCAAAGACACTAGAGAGAAGCTCTGATTACAAGGTGTAGCAGAAGCTGGACGTACCATCTAGATAGACAAGGTGATGGGTTGCTTGTCCTAAGGACCTCTTGGATGTGGAGGTCATTATGCACTGGTGACTCACACAGTATGGGTGTGGGATGCACTGTGGGTCCCCACCTTGTGTCTGGGAGCCCCTCACCAGCTAACAAAGCCCCCAACAACCGTCTTCCAGCCTACAGGATAATGAACACTGTTGTCTTTCCCTCCCCATGGCCAAGCCGCTGACGTGTGTGTGTACCCTTGCAGGTAAGCTGGACATTACCCCGGATGACCCTCGGTGGATTGGTGCATGGTGGGGAGGCTTCCTGCTGTGTGGTGCCTTACTCTTCTTCTCGTCCCTGCCGATGTTCGGGTTTCCACAGTCCTTGCCACCACGGCCAGAGCACACTGGGGAGAGCGAGCAGGCCATGCTTCCCGAGAGGGACTACGAGAGACCCAAGCCGAGCAACGGGGTCCTGCGGCATACGCTGGACGGGGAGAGCAGCACGACCTGCTTCCAGCAGCTGCGAGGTGAGACAGCGGCTCTTGTCACGTTTTCTGCGAGAGCTGGCAACAGCTTCACAGTTGGTTGGATTTGTAATTGGTCTCTGATTTGGGCTATCTATGTCTACGCCCCAAAAAATCCCCCAAAAATCTCAGTGTCCTGAAATTTCAGTCCCTAGCTTCTAATTATCTCTGGCATTGTCCTCATTTTAAAGAGAGACTTTGTTCCACTTGAAAGGTTTGGGTTTTTTTTAAACTACAAAGCTTCAGAAATGCACAATAGTCCTGCAGAGTTGATAAAAAAAAGAAGGGGAACGCAGTTGGCAGAGTAATTTGTGAACTGCTCTCCAGTCTACTGTCCTGCTTCTCTCTGCCTCCCGAAATGGAGAGTGAGCCAGCAACGGTGGTTAAAAGAAATTGGGAGCTCCTGGCATCTGAGCTGCAGCTTAGGGCAATCCCAGATACAAAGCAATGAGTGCTGGGCACCACCACAGCTCTGAAACTAGGATGGGGAAGAGGTAGATACCAGCCCAGAATAGCAGCAAAGTGGCAGGGCAGAGCATGGCTTGTAGCAAATTAGAGTAGAAAACCCCACATCATGTCCTGCAGTGATGGAAATGGACCTGGCTCTAACTAAGGTCAGCTAAGGATCCAGCATTTTGTGGGAGAGTGTGGGCAGATACCCTTTCTGTAGGCTGCACTGGAAAATCCTTCATCTGAGCGGGTGGTTCTGTAGCACTGGTGGTTGCTTCCCACTCTCTGTCACTGTGGCAGAGCGGGTTTCATTACTGCCTAATGCATTTAGATAAATGAGGACAAAATCACTTATTCCCTGTGCAGTTGCCTTAATTGGGAATTGAATGAGGTGCGGGTGGGAAGGAAAAAGAGACTTTGGGGAAAAAAGTGTTTTCTTAAATATAAAAATGCCTTGAATAGTTGATGTGGTTGTTCATTAGGGAAGGTCAAAGATGCGAAATTTTGACTTGATGAGAAAATTCAAAAGAAAGGTAAAGGAATAAATTGTTTGAAAATTTGTCAGTAAAATTAATTCCTTTATCTTTTTATCCTTGCTGCAAGGATTTTCTCAAGTTTGAGGAATGCGCTTTTCCCATGATACATCCATCTGGATAATTCTGTGGCTTTTGTCATGGACTCATCAGAGCGTCTGCTTCTGGCCACTGAGTGTTTGGAATGGGCACTGGAAATCTTTGCAGGTTTTCATATAGAAAAATGAAAGAATACTGCATGTCCCCGCTGCGTGGAGGGGCAGCAGTTCTGGCCGAGGATGGTGCTGAGCAAGCTAAGTTTCTTGCACACAGGGAGGCCATGGGGATGTTCCCAGAGCATCTATTGCTCACCAAAGTAGAGAAATTAAACTGCCACATCCACATGCTTCCAAGTATTGATTATATGAGGAGGCACCACAGTCTTCCATGTTAGCCTTCTCATTGCAGGTAACCCTATTTTGAATCAGTCAGCATTCCAGAAGTCTTTTTGTAGATGGACTTTGAAATACAGTTTACATCACATCAAATCAGACAGGGAATGACCTTTTTAGCTATCCTTTGAGGCTGTCACAGATGACACAGTGTTGGTAGCTGACATCTCCTTTTAAGTCCCTTGCTGCCATTGTCACAGTCAGAATGTGGTCAAGAGTCATGTTTGCTGAAGTGCCCGCCTGGAGGAGATGTTCAGACACGTACTGCAAGGGAAGGCAAATGTGCCTCGCTCATTCCTGATGAGCAGTGTTTAAGGTGATGTGTTGAATCTTGCTGTGTATATACCTTATTTTGCCAGCAGCTGAAATATATCTATGCATTCTTATGTGGCGGGACCTAGTGTCCTTAATCTGTTTGTTGATTGTATAAAGTTTCCTTTGGGGAAAGTTAGACTGTTTAACCTTTTTCCTAGGATAAAAAGCACTGGTAATTATATACAGAGGTTAAAAATATATATGTACATGCATAGTCATGTCTTCTGTCCTTTCCTAGGACATGGAGTTTGCATGTAGCAGTGAGGCTGAACAGCAGAGTATGTACCTGTACGCAGGGCTGTGGGTGGAAATGCTCATCGGAGTTTGTGTGGCCGTAACTCTGACTCCTTTTTAGCAAGTGTTGTCTCTGCAGCTCAGTCCTGGGCCGGTGTGTGCTGGACATAAGTCCGTGTCTACATGGCAGTGCGGGATTGTCCGCCTCTTGTGCACAGTATGGGGAGGAAGAGTTGTTTCTCTGGACTGATTGTGTGAACGCACTGTGTATCAACAGTGCATCCTCGGAGGCTGAACTGGGTCTCCCTTTTGGCTATTGAAGGGGTTTGATTATTTTTTATTTTATTTAATTTTTTTCAAGCGCTGCAGAGACTGCTGCAAGTTGAGTGGATGTGCAGGAGAGGAAGCAGGGTGGCGTCAGTTGGAGACATGCTCCCAGCTGAGTCGCAGCTGTCAGCTAGCAACATGGCATGGCTAGCACATGGGAGGATGCTCGAGACACTACAACATTTGCTGAAAGAGAGTGAGATGTAGGGCTGGGTGAGATTCTTTGCCTGTCTGTAGCCTTAGCTTGCAGAAAAGCTAGGACTAATATAAAAGCAACCTGCTCAAAGTATTGGAAAGTGTTTTACATCTCTATCAAGGTCTAAACAGGAGGGAAGGCCCAACTTTTGGGAAGCCACGGCATCTCTTCATGCCGGGTATTTTCATGCTGGGAAAAGAAGCATCCTTAAGAGGAGCTTCAGACTTGAAATGAAGACTGCCTTTGAATGGCACAAGGTGAAGAGGCAATCAAAGGCAGCAGAGGCAGCAGGCAGCTGCCACAGCAGCTCTGCCCAGCAGCACTGGCAGGGGCATGATGGCTCAGGGACAGTCCTGGCAGGTGCTTACCATTGCTAAACTGGCGTATGAATGCTGCGCTGCTTTACCTGATTGGTATTTCAGTTAAGCAATGCAAATCCATTTGGGAGCACAGAGAAGCGAAGGTTTAATAGCAGGGAGAGGATGGATAAACGCTGCCATTGCTCTTTGCTCTCAGCTGGCAGCCTGGCAAGGTTGTTCCAGCCCTGCACTCTCTGTATGGTCTGTGAAAGCACTTCAGGTGTGGGCTGCAGCAGTCCTTGCTGTCCTGGGGGCACAGTTTTGCTTTCCTACCTCTGGTCTGCCTTGGGGACCTCTCTGCTGCTCGGGGGCAGAGATGATGCTCAGCTGTGTCAAGGCACCTGTGCCCTCTGCTCCTGTCTGTCCAGCATCTGCCCTCCCACTTGGTGTTAACATGCTGCCTCTAACCCACCCCCTGCTCCAGGACGTGCTTGGAAATATTTTGTTAAAATCATTTTTCATACGGAAATGTCACTTCTACTGAATTGAGCAGTCAGTTCTGATGAAATTTGGTTTCAAAATGGTTCCTTGGCTTTATCTTTAACACCTCTGAAACACTCTGCTCTAAATGCATTTTGTTTTGCAATGATTTAAACCAGAAATTCATTACATTCTGCCTGTCTATCTAGTGAGAGAGATTAAAAACCTAAAAGGATTGACATTGATATGGAATCCTTCAGGTTTGGAGAGAGAAGCTCATTCACAAGGAATTAAAAGAAAACTCACTGTGGAATTAAATGAATTTCAAAATTGCAAATTCCCTAGATTTAGAAACATTTTGGTTCCTGTCCAGCTTCATTTTCAAGAGCATAGGAGAGCTGGGATGTACAGCTGACAGCTGTCTTGTCTTCTGTTCAGTTCCTTCCTGCTCTGTGTACCAATCTGCTGAATACCTAGAGGGAGCTGCTCTGAATCCTGGATGTCTCTCCCCAAAAGTGCTCTCTAGGAGCAGACAAGTAGCGCTGGGCCAGAAGCTCCCAGCTGTGCAGGGGTGTCCTGGGCCATGGAGAGCGAGCCTGTAGTTCTCAGTGGGAGTTCATAGGACTGAGCGGGATTAACAGCTACCACAAGTAGTTTTAAATTCACAGCTCTAACAAGTGATAGTAACTTTTTGGAGAGGGCTCCGTCTGTACATTCATGGCCATAGTGGTGAGTCTTTGGCCTGGATCCAGACCAGTACCGCGACCTTAATGCCTTTTTGGATTTGGGTCTTGGCTTCCTACCAACATCTAAAAGGCTTGCTGAGAAATCCTAATCATAGGTAAGGAGGAGGCAGCTGATCATAAAAGGCCCCACATCAGGTCCTGTCAGTCTCCAAGTTTCCTTTGGCTTGGATTTCATGAGGATGTGGCCTTTGTTGGCAGGTTCTTCTTGACTGTTTCGAAGCTGGCATCCTTGTTATCAGAAGCTTTGATTAATTCAGAAAGACCTTCAGCCTGCACGCTTCAGGGCAGAAGCTGAGAAGCAGCTGAGGTCAGGCGAAGTATGTCTGTCTCCAAAAAGATACTGTGCCTTGCCATGACCTACATGACGTGGATGAGGGAGGTTTATGTCCCCCTCTGAAATCAAGCAAAGGCAGTTGCTGGAGGCAAGATGATAAACTAGAAGGACCTGCTTTCCTTCCATGAGAACGTTACTGTTGCTTCAAGCTTGTATCTGTCAAGAAGTCTCTTTGACATGGGTATCACCCTTTTCCTTCATATTCTTTGTGATACTAATTTTGCCAAAGCCACATATAACTTCGGCATATTAAACTCATCTGAGATTTCTTAAGTGCCTCTTGCCATACTCCATCGTCTTTTTTAAAGGAGCTGCCTCTTTCCAGGAGGTTTTTCTTCCAGCTGCCTGCACTATTTTCTTCATCCCTTGTTCCTCAAGCCAGGTGGAGATTTTACCTTTTGTTTTCTATTCAGATTTGAGGCTCGCTGCCTACGTTGCTATTAGAAAGTAGTATTTTGGCTCAATGCTACATTTCGCCTTTCCCTCACTGCACTGTCCTACATGGACTGGGCTGTAAACCTCCCTCTAATTTATTACTTTGCTTTCTGTGTTCCTCATCTTTACTGCAAATTGAAAACATGTCTCTGTAGGGTGCTCCAACTGGAAAAAGGGGCCTTGGTGATTGTAATGTTCCAAACAATTCATTTCAAGCACCAACGTGATGATTATAGTTTGTCGTTTCTGGAGAGTAGTTAAACCTCATGTAATGAGGTTGCCAATTATCCCTGGTACTCCCTGATGTTTAGTGACAAATCAAAGCTACTTGGTGTACATAAGTGTGTTTGCTTGTCAAGCCTGTGGCCTGTCACCCACAGCTGGCCCCACAGCAGGAGATAGGGAGGATGCTTGATGCCTTGGCACGTATGTTGCTTGGGGTGTTAAAAGGTGGGAAGACGAGGGATTGCCAGGGGTGTTGGAGAGCTTTGGGACATCCTCCTGGGTCCCTGCCAACCTACAGATGATCCTATGACCAACGCTGCACATGGATGGTCTGAAGAGTTGAGTTTTAAGTGCTTCAACAGTAAAAAGAGTCTGAGGTTTGTTGTTGTTCTCAGCGTATCTTGCCAGGGCAATGAGAATCACTTTTCTGCTGTTGTTTCTGTAGCATGCTGGGTGCATTGGGATAAGGATGTTAAATGAGCTGGTCCTTCTAAGTGTCGGAGGGGGAGTCTTTCTGTGCCATGTCTGATACAGCTCATGGGTTCTCCAAGTAGATTTCTGAGACTCTTTTGAATCCAGAAGACCTTTCTCTTTTCCCATTTGGCGAATGGGCTTCAACCTCAGATTTATAGCTCCAAAGTGCTGCTACAAAGTGTTCAGTTAACCTTTGGGCCAACAAGGTGCCAGGTAACATTTATCATGACTTTTGCTGGGATCGGCTCCAGTGAAGAAGTGCCATGCTTAGCTGTTGTGTTCCCCAGGGTTTTACTGTCCCCTGTCAGACATTTTCCATTCTCCCTTCATACCCAGCACCATATGCCAGGCAGCTGAAAGCACGTCACTCTAGTTATTGAGAGACTTTTAAACTTCACTGCTGACTTTTAGTCTTGTTCCCAGAGGTATTTCACCCCAAGAACTGAGACAGATAAGGCAGCGGCAGGTGTCAAATGATTCATCTTAACGGGTGGCAGTAGCAAGATGAAAGGATATTAATTTCTATGGGGAGCCTCCTGTCATTTCCCTTAGAACATGAAAGGGAACGAGCTAGCCCTGGCTGAGGAGATGGTGGAGGCTGCCAAGCGTTGCCTGCGTTGCCTCTGCACTCTTTGCAGCGGGTTTTGTGTTACACCCTCCAGCTGGTACAGAGTCCTGTTGCAGTGCATGGTGGTCAAACATGCAGTGGAGGACAGGATCTGTCCCAGAAAACTCACACCTGGACACACAGGGAGGAGAAGCAATGATGAAGTGATGGGACTCATCGCCCAACGCTGCCAGGCAAGGCAGTCATGAGGGCCTCCTCTCTTGTGTGAGATGGTGCAATAACTCTGCAAAATTTTTGCTGTCCATCCCCAAGTACGAAGGATGGATTTTGACCTTGGTAATGCATGATGGTTGGGTACCAGCCTTGCCAACTTCAGAAATAAATGCCCATGATCTTTAACTCCCTCCTGCAAAAGACAGGCTGCCATTGTTACTGTTTGGTAGGTAAAGTTGGAGGTAGATGTATCTCTGCATTTGAATTGGCACAAAGCTACATCTCGAGGAATCCATTAATCTGGAACAAACTGAACTCCAGAGGCACAACAGGCATTAATACCTCAAATATGACTTTTCAAGTTCAGCACTGCCAAGTCCACCTTTGCATTTTCCCTCCTTTTCCTGGCAAGAAGGAGAAATTCTGTAGGTGGCCACCAAAGAACTGGAGGAGGCAGCAGGTGGTTTCTGAGATCTATCCATGTCTGAATCCCACCACCCCCATTTCTCCTGCCCAGTATTGTTTTTTCTTTTTTTTTTTTTTCCCCCCCTGTTCTACTGAAAAATACTATGCCTCCCACACCTTCATTATGTTCAGCAAATCCTCAGGAAGCAATAATTTTATACGGCACACAAAAATGTTTGTGATACAAAGAGACCAGAAACTGTGGATTGGCCCCTTCCAAAAAGGTTAGATCAAACCTAATTATAAACACCCCCCACACCTGACCCCCCCCAAAAGAACCAAGGGGACCCAAGCAGAGCCTTGACAAAGAGCTGTGCATATACTTGCTGAGGCCAATGCAATTAGATTTTGCACCAAAAAAAGCCCTAAGGGAAAACAGAAGCCAACAACAGAGAAATCTGTGCCAAACCCTGATACACCATAGGGGATGTGGGGGATGGATTTTCAAAATGCAAATAGGGGTCCATTGAGGCTTCACTACACTTCACCAAGGTAATTTTCAAACTTAATGATTTTCGCATTTAATTCAGGGAGAAATTAGTCATCAGGTATTGAGACAAAGGAAGGCTCTCTTCTGTACTGGGATGCTCTTCTCTTCAAGCTGCGTTATCTCAGCAATAATTAAAATGTTCGCTGAAGTAGAAAATGTGCTATCTGATTCATTAGCCAGATTTCCCTTTGTAAGGTAACTCGTGTTTGCTTATCGGAAATAGAGACGGGCTTGGAGAAGAGGACTCTGCACGCTAATGATTCGGGAGGGAGGAGCCAAGGGATCATGAAACTAAAGCAAGTGTGTGTGCATCTTACACAGTGAATAGCTCAATGTGTCCTCTTCCAACCTTGCAGGCATCAAGGCTGGTAGGCTCTGCATGGAAGGCATTGCTTGGCTGGTGAAGCTCTGGGTTATGGGAACACGCAGGCTAACATGCCTGTCCCAGGCATGAGGTCCCTCATGCCCATGGCTGGCCGTGGTCCCAGGCTAAGCAGGAGAGTTTCAGGTTGCACCAGATGTGCTGCAAGAAGGTGTCCCTCAGCAAGTGAGCCAGTGTTACGTGGGAATAAGAAAAGGAAACAAATCTGGGTGGCAGGAGAAGGAAAGGCCAGGTATGAGCTTGTGTCTGAAAGCTTGCAAGAATTTGTAGGGTGCTGAGTACAGTATTCATGACACCCAACGGCTGACTCAGTGTTGTTCATGGGGAGCAGTCAGGGAAACGAGAAAGAGAATACTAGGCTTTGATTGACTTCTCTGTGGGGTAAACAAAAGCAATATTGGAAAACGCTCATCCTTCAAAATTTCAAAATCATCTGTAAGATGTAAACGTAATGACAGGTGACTTCTTTTTGCACCTCCTGCTATCTGAATCTTTAGACAACACTGTTCTGGTGTTTCACTTTGTTCTAGTGTTGCCACTTTTCAACCAGCTTGTCTGTGCAGAACAGAAAATTACTCCTGATTTGAAGTGAGTTTTTCCTGCAGGAGAGCAGCAAGGCACCTCCAGCACCTCAAGGACAGCCTATACTAAAACACCTCTCCCTTTTTACTCTCTTCTAGTGATCCCCAAAGTAACTAAGCACTTGCTCTCCAATCCTGTCTTCACCTGTATCATCCTGGCAGCCTGCATGGAGATTGCAGTGGTGGCCGGCTTCGCCGCCTTCCTTGGAAAGTACCTGGAGCAACAGTTCAACCTCACCACCTCATCTGCCAACCAGCTCCTGGGTGAGTAACCACAGGGGCCACCAAATCTCCAGCGTCCGAAGGCATTTAAAAGTGTTCAGCATGGCTGGTAACCGCAACCAGTCTCACTAGTTAGGCTGCCCCAAAAGTGACTTGTCCAACATCTAGAAATGTGTCCGTGAGTGGGCAGGCTGGGTTCCAGCTGTGCCTTGGTTGCAGAGCCCAGAGCAGACCTCCGGCATTCTTCCTTCTCGACTGTACTCTCCACTACAGCCCACTGCGATCACTTCACCTATAGCCAAGACCATTGTGTGAGGAGTGGTATGATACAGCCCAGGTATGAAAGTCTGTGATGGCCCTGAAGTACAGCAGAAATCCCAACCAAACTGGGCAATTTGGTTGCCCAAGACTGCAGTTGCTCGACGAGCGACAGGGCTGCCCATCAAATTGCTTGTCTCATGGCTCAGATATCACAGAGTTCTCCAGCCCATCTCCATTTGGGTTAGGAAGTCCAGTTTCTCCTGCTAGTCCCTCCTTTCCCCTTGGACTGGAAATGACACAATTGCAATCAGCAGTTCAAATACCCAAGCTAGTGCAGCATGGTTGTCTTTCAAATGTCCCTTCTCTCTGACCATGCTATGCTGCTGCAGTTTCCCATATACATATTTCTCAACGTTCATTCATTCCCTGTCAGGACACTGATGCTCAGGATCTTCATTTATTTTCTCCTGCTGCTCATTCCCAAGCAGGCCCAGTGATTTGTTTATGACAGCCGTTCTCTCGGCAACACCCAATTAAGATATCTGCGAGTTGATCTTGGATGATCTGCAACCACAGCTCACCAGATGGGCAGCTGGCAGTGATCTGTCAAAAACTGGGACATCATGAAATGGGTGGATCTTAATATCAAAATAAGGAGCTTGCAAGCTGCTCTCCTGACAGTTATTTATTTTCCCACTGAACTCCTTGATATCTTCTGGTTTTGGCCTTGTTTTCCAAAAGAAACAATCCCCTGCAGTCAATCTTGTCTCCCCCAGTGACACAGGAACTCACTGGTGAATTTTAGTAGGATTTGACAGAAGGGCAGAGGTCTCGAAGATGTTAGGCTCTTCCATCTTTCCTGAAAATTAAAGGCTTGGCAAAGGAAAGCAACTTCACCGTTGACCCACTGGGAGAAGGAAAACAGCTACACTGTTTGGTGGGAGATGACTGGCCAGTCAGCATGTGAGTACAGCTGGATTGTCAGCAAAGAGGGAATCAAGGGACTCACCTGTGAGCCAGAGAATGTCCTGCTTCTGACCTAGCAGTGGGAAAGAAGACTTTGATACATCTGTGGTCCTCACAACAACTTGTTTAATTTAAATAAAGTTGCTAGCAGGTATTCCACTTGTCATTTATGGGAGTCCAGAAATGCCAGGATTTGGATGCACTTCTAAGCTTTGCCCAGGTAAGTAAGGTCTGGAGTATAACTGGCAGCAAAGGGGTAAAAGTGAACCCAGACAAGCTTAGTGTGATAGTGCCTTTCTGTGCCTGGAAAGTGAGTCACTTCTGGCAGTGATTTTGCATCTCACAGTTTAAGAAGATTCTTTAAGGGAGACTTCATATTTTCAAATGCGACTATTGCCTAATCTTTGAAGATCAGACTGCTCTGAAGTATACCAAGCAGCGCTCATCCAAAGCCTCTAGACACCTCAGAAAATTCCTGACTTTATTTGTGTGCTAACTGTTGCAGGAAGCATCAGAGGTGATGATGCTTAGGTTAGGGTGGGCCAATCTCAGGAATTTTGGCATCTCCTGCCAATGTGGACAAGAACCGGAAGAAGATCCCGGTTCCTCTGTGCAAGGCAGCGTACACATTTGCGTCCGTTCCTCTTTTTGGGCAACCCCAGCTTGGTGCTGCTCCAGCAGTTGGTCATTACAAGGTTTCCCCATGCTAGCGTACAGATCTCTGCTGGAAAGTAAAAAGCTGTAATAGTGTGGTTCACTGAGCCTCACTCACACTTCTTACTAACTGATTTTTCCTCTTGCAGGCATGACAGCAATCCCATGTGCGTGTCTGGGCATATTCCTGGGTGGCCTCTTGGTGAAGAAGCTCAGCCTGTCTGCTCTGGGAGCCATCAGGATGGCCATGCTGGTGAACCTGGTGTCCACAGCTTGCTACGTGTCTTTCCTGTTCCTGGGATGCGACACAGGACCTGTGGCAGGGGTTACTGTTCCCTATGGAAACAAGTGAGTCCTCAGAGAGTTTCAGGGTCTCACGGAGCCTTACCAACATAAATGCCATGTTATTGTCCTCAACAGGCAGCCTTCAGGCAGCGCTGGCCCTTAAACAACCATATTGAGCAAGCATGTGGAAGACAATGTCGTACAGGGCTCTTAGTTTGGGATGTTTTCATGCTATTCATTGCTGTGAGAGTTGAGTACCTGCAGCTGACAACGGAGTTTTACTAAAATAGGTCTGGCACCTTTCAATTCAGCTTGATCAGATTCTGCACCCATGGCCACCTACGTAGCATTGGGTCCACCACACCATCTGGTTTCTCCTGGCAGTGAGGGACATGCACTGCTTTGTACATTTATTTAAGTGCCTGAGGGGAATTTGTAAAACCAGATTCTAGATGCCTTGAAATTCAGATACAGTGAGGAGACAGTATGCGTGGCTCCAGGCCCATTTTAGTGGGAGAAGTGAGGCACAAGAAGTGAGGCATACAATGCTTTGTAGCATTCAGAGGTCTTGGAGAGAGTTATTCTGTATTTTCTTTTCCGATGCTCCTAAGTATGGAGTAGCAACTCTTCAGAAGATGACAACTTCAGGCTCTCAGCTCCTCACAGTTACTGTTCTAGGAAAATACAGAGCAATCTCCGCAGCATCTCTGTGGGTTTCCTTGGGGCTTCTCATTGGGGTAACAAGGCAGTGCAAGCCTTACATTAGATTCCCTGTTGCAGAGGAATAGGGGCCATGGCGTTTCTGTCCCCAAGGAGAGGCTGTAGCCTGTATTTCTTAAAGCTGGGACCCAAATGGTCTGCTCACCGCTTTTTTGTAATTTGTTTGCCTTAAGTACCCCCCTTCAAAGCCATCTCTGTGTGGCAACAATTGGAAAAGCTGGCTGATATCATCACACTGCCTATTAATTTCTTTCTGTTTCTCTTACAGCTCAACTCCAACCTCATCTCTGGACCCATATTCCCCCTGCAATAACAACTGTGAATGCCAAACTGATTCCTTCACTCCAGTCTGTGGGGCAGATGGGGTCACATACTTATCTGCCTGCTTTGCTGGCTGCAGCAGCACGGTGAGTGAGCTTTCCTTGTGACCACTTGCCCGTAGGAACAATTCTCTGAGCACAAGTGAGTGAGGTTAGTGTGTATCTGGTAGAGTAGCTCATTTACAGCCAGCAGTGGTTACACCCCCAAAAGCTGACCTCATACCTCAGATGGGCCTGAGCCGCTGTCGTTTTTCACTGTGTTGCATGAATGTCTGCTGACTCTGGCAGCAGTCTGCCAGGGTCACCCACCGAGCAGGATGGGATTTCCCCTCCTCCTCCTCCTCTGTTCTTTCTCCTCAGCATAGAAGCAAGGAACACGAGAGGAGATCTGCACGGTTGTCCACTGGCAGAACCCAGATCCTTGAGAGCTTGCTGGCCTGGGCTGTGGGACCAGCTTCACTTTTCTCCTGCACCTCCTCATCTCCCTGCTTCTCCACCAGTCTGTGTTTGTCCTGCCCAATCCTTTTATTCTTTTTCCTCTTGCTCTTTTCCTGAGTCTGGTTCCTAGACATATATGACCAGATCCTGGTTTTATTCACCCTTGTTTAAGCTTTCCTTCCACTCTTCTTGCTCCTCTCTGTTTCCCTGCTTTGCTCTGAGGCAGCGGCAAGAGCAGTTGTCAAGGGAGCAAAGACTCCATCCAAAGACATTCTGCACTTTTCAGTTCTCCATATCTAAGATTTTATTTCCTTTAGAAAACTCTTAAAGACCAAACCATCTCTGTGTAAAGAAGATATGGGGAATTTTTAACAGTATCTTAAAAGCCTGCTTTTCCATTTTTTTCATCTGAAATGCTAGTATCTTCTGGGTTACAATGAAAATGAGTGCCTGCTGCTCCTGTGGGTGGGAACTGGTGGGGTTCCTGCGGTCCTTGCTCCCTGCCCGGGGCCATGCCAGGCATGGTGACTGCTGCCACACTGCCTGTGTGGAGCCTATGGGAGGTCAGCCTGGTCACAGTGACCATTTGTGGCTGCAGGGACATCACTGCTCACCACATGCAATTATCCCTCCACGGCTTCGTCCTTCCTTTTTGAGGAGACGTCAAAACTCCCTTGCTGCCCTAAAGACACAAACGGCCTACAAGTGCTGGTGAGCAGAGCTGCAAGCTTGCTGCTAGCAAGTGCAGCCTCACAGCCCAGATGACCTGGGAGTTCATTGTTTAAACCTCTTCTCTACTCAGTTCCCACTCCAGCTTCAGAGGCGTAGGCATCCCTTTTAAATACCACAGTTTCAGGGTACTTTCAGCAACCCCACAAGGGAATCCATGAGTGTGTGGCACATGCGAAGGTGTTGCCTCCTGCCCTCTTCCTCCTCCACCTTCTCCCAACAAGAGACAAGTCAACACCTGGGGTGGCAACATGAACATTTTAACAAGAAACCAGCTTGTACAGGGCACGCAGAATAGTGTCTCCGCCCGATCACCAAGCCCTTAGCAAGAATACAGTTGGTGTGGTCCGTGGCTGGAGTGCAGGACTGACCTCCTCGCCATGCGGTTCAGGGCAAAGCTCTGGCTCCTCTGGAAGGGGCACAGTAATGAAAATTCAGCTCTGTCCCTTCAGTCTGCAGCTGCCTGACCTCGTGCTCTGCAAGAACAAACCTCTGAGCAAAAACCTCACTCTCCCTTGCCCTCTCTCATTCTTTCTTATTTTGCCTTTTTGTTATCATCTTGGGGTTCTTTTCATCACTTTGTTTTGTGGGGTTTTTTGCAGTAACGTTTTGAACACAAATTAGTGAAGCAATAGCATCCTCTGGAAAGGGCATTATCAAGAATTATGGACCAGTTTGGCCATGCAATGGCCCTGAGGCAAAGCCAAATTGCCAAACCAGGTTTTAAACCCATAATCCAGGTAATGACCTGTCTAGAGGGTCTTGTGAATGTTATATGCTTGTGATGAGCCAAGGGTTGCTTTTTACTGGGACATAAAATTCTCTGAATGCTTTATTTAACTTTACTGCATTGGACGTTTCTGACTGCCTCTCTCCACTTTTCCTCTGTGAACAATTTCTAAAAGCAATGTGTAGCTCAGTTAGTTTTTTGCTTTTTCATTTCTTCTTTCTTCCTGAGCTGGTTGCAGAGGTGCACCTTTCCAAAAAGCCACAGGAATATCGGTGCTGACAGGCAGAGCTCTGGCACCCTCATGAATTTCTCTTTCTAGCCATTCCTGGGAATGGCCCTTGTGTAGGAAGCCTTTACTCTGCACCTTGTTTGTTTGATGCTATTGCTTCTCTCACCCTTTTGGCTCAAGGTGCATGAATTCCAGCCTGGCATTACCATGCTGGCATCTCACAGCTTTGCACTGAAGTACCAGCCTGTCCCTTCCCTGTCAGAGCCAGGGTTTAAAAAAATGAGTAATTAAAAACATGGGTAATTTGCATAGATAATGACCTCAAACTCAGGATGCTGTTAAAGGTGCAAACTCTGCATCTGTGCAGCTTCACATGCACACAGAAAATCTGAGTGTGCAAGCTTCTGGGCAGTGGAAGGCTGTGATAATGTGTGGTTGAATGCAGTGGGGTTGCAGACAAGAGAATCTATAGCAATTTGGTATGGGTAGCAAAAAGTTGCCTCTCCACAGGACAAAGGTAAACCTCCATCTTTGATGTTTCCTTGTTTGATGTCTGTGAGTTGTATAGTGTGTCAGTAATAAAAGATCAAAGATCTCCCAGGTAAGGATGAGGTGCAGCGCTAAGCAAGCAGATGTAGTTGGTACAAACTAGTCACACTGCTTTGGGCTAGCACCTTGGTGCAAAATGGTGAAAAAAGCAGATTGAGGGGCAAATTTTCAGGCAATGGAAGTGGAGACCTGCCTCGTGGTTTGTAAAAAATTCACACCAATGGGAGAAGAATCTGCCCCACCATTGCCAGAAACAGGTACTTTCTCCCCATTGATGAGAGCCCATGGGAAATGAGCAGCCAGTTCTGCACATATGCCATGAATGGGAGTTTTGTCCCAAGCTATTTCAGTGCAGGTATGTACTTTCCTGGACTCAGATGGGTTTTAATCCACAGGGCTGTGTCCAGGCTCATTGCTAGCAATGCACTGGAGTAAGAGCCAGGAACTACAAATTCCTGTTGTCTCTGTACAAACACCACTGCAGTGGTGCTAATTGTCACCATCTCAAAGCGTTCGGGTGGCAGGTTCTAACTCACAGCACAGGAATTTGTTATGTTAATTATTGCTTGCCAGCCGGAAAGGCACTTGCATGTCTACTCCAGCTCTCCTGGAGTTCTGCACTGCGGTCTCTCTTGCCCTCTGTGCACTTATTTGGAAGAAAATCATTTGACTCCTATGCAGAAGAAAGAGATTGGTGTCAGAAAGGCTGGAGTAGTATCCCCACGGATCCTTATCTTTGGATGCAGCGAACCAGAAAGTGTGCTTTTGTATGGTCCTAAGGGGACCCCAGCAGAAAAGCAAAGGCATTTCTGCCTGAACGTAGTAGTGGGGAAAGGGAGGAGATTTAGCTGTTTTTCAATATGTTTTATTTTATGGCATTACTCCTCTTACGAACATGTGACCTGCAAACCCAGCGGGCTGATGAAGACAAGCCATGAATCATTTATGATGGTTTCATTCTGTATTCGTTAGGGGATTTCTTGGTAGTATTGTGTGCCTTAATTGCACTGACATCCCCCACTCAGAAATTCAGGAGGGCAAGTTGGAAAATAAGAAAAAAAAAATAAATCCCTAAATCTGTGACTGGCAAACAAAGCTTCTTTTCACATCCTGCACTTGCTGGAGAGATCAAAGAAAAATGCAGTCATTTCGACCTCCTTCTGATCACATATTGATAAAGTTTATCTCGCCTGACTTCAGCTTTTAGCTCAACACAAATCCCTCTGAACCAGATGTCATTTATTAGCCCTGTAGTGCACTTGAGTCCAGCAGTGTCTATGCCGCCAAGCTGAGATAGTTCAGCTCTTGGTGAGTTGCAGCACCCATTGTGGGTGGCCCCTACACAGGATTCAGGGTGCTGGAAGCAGGCACCGAACCTGCAGCCAGCAACAGGGCTGCAGATTTACCTGCTTTTAATGTACTTCAGTTTAATTGCCACAGCCAAGAGGACAGAGGTAAATAAGAAAGTAATTAGAACCATAATTTGGGGATCTTCCTTGTCGCAGGGACACAGATCGTTTCTTTATTTTCCTCCAAAGGGGTATAACTTGGTAATAATTTTGTCGCACTGACATTTATGGGAGAGACTTGAAAGGAGCAGAAGAAAAGAAACAAGCCAAGGGACGGCTTTCCCTTGCTGGTAGCATGCATCAGAGCTGACGTGCTTCTGAAATTCTTTCCAAACCACCCTCAGATAAGCACTTAGGAGTTACTTAATTGACCATTAGAGGATTCAGAGTTGCTGTTGGCAAGCCCTCATTACAGAGGGCAGGTGGGGACTGCAGATCTCCCTTCTCCTGAACCCCTGTGCTCCTCCACAGAACCTCAGTGGCTGTTCGTGCCTCACCTCAGTCCCAGCCGAAAATGCCACCGTTGTTCCTGGCAAATGCCCCAGTCCTGGCTGCGAAGAGGCCTTCTTGACATTCCTCTGCGTGATGTGTGTTTGCAGCATGATCGGGGCCATGGCACAGACGCCATCAGTCATCATACTCATCAGGTAGGACCGCTGCCGGGAGGAACTGATGAGCTTGACGGGGCTGCCCTTGGGGTGGTAGCAGGGCTGGAGGAACCGTGGAGTAGCACTGGGAGCTGCAGGGAGCCGAGGGTCCCACACAGCTCCTGGCTTCTGCCTTTTAGGCTGTCCCCAGATCCATGACTTCGGACTGAACCTCAGCTCAAGCCATCAGAAAATCCTCCTTTGACTAAGCACTCCCTGGTGGAGACACCTTGAAACAGCTGCCTGTATTTTCAAAAGATTTTGAACCTCCTCAGCTG
Organism: Haliaeetus leucocephalus; assembly: GCF_000737465.1. Classification (NCBI taxonomy): domain Eukaryota; kingdom Metazoa; phylum Chordata; class Aves; order Accipitriformes; family Accipitridae; genus Haliaeetus; species Haliaeetus leucocephalus. The sequence continues at coordinate 16,921,685 of NW_010972775.1, forward strand.
ATGAGGAGCTATGGGCACAGGCTTTCTCGTACGTTACTGCCTCTACATGCAGGCAGGAGTTGGGGATGTGAAAGCCTGAGCAGTCCTGCCTGAATTTCAGCCCCGTTGTTTCAAGTGTTAATTAAATCATATTCTCTCTAAGGCACTATTTCCATCTGTGGCATGGCCCCACCAAGTTTAGTGCCTACAGTACTGACTTGCTAGAGAGAATACGGGAATTGCTTGAGTACAGCTTTGGTAAAATGGGAGTGAGGAGGGACTGGGCTTGCAAACCAAGAAGACCCCTGCAGGGATGCTGCGAAGAAAGGTGGCAGGCTTGTTATTACCAAGGCTGGGATTAACATGGGAAGGGAGATACAAATGTGCAGCTTTCAGTCCAGGTGGTAAGGACCTTACAACTGCATCAGGAAAGGGGCAGAATTGCAGCCCATGTTCTCAGCACATAATGGCTTAGTAAGATACCTTTAGAGATGGCCTAAAGATCATAGAAACCATGGAAAAATGAAAGGCTGCAGCAAAAGCTAGCTTTGGTCAATACCCCCCTGGCTAGAGTTTAACTTCTCTCACCCTGGACTAAGTCCAAGAACAGAAGGAACTTGAAAGTCTGAAGGACATCTCTGAGTTGAACCAATATGAATAGGTGGGCAAAAGTAGCTTATTCAAATAACTGACCTTGCGTTATTTCCAGACACATGAAACGCTTCACCTTATGATATACTTATATATCTAAGCCCACGTTTATCCAGAATTACTTATCTGTCCAGGCTGTCACTTGCTGAGAATAATAACCAGAGGCATAAATAGCAGATCCATTCTGCTGCCTGGAAAATTCCAATAAAATTCAATCAATAAGGTCTGTATTAGAAACACACTCTTGAGTGGATCTTGGATGGAACAGCTCTGTGAGGGCATGTCTCCCTGCAGGATACAAAATGAGATATTCCACCTACTAGTTTGTTTCCCTCTTTGCATCTACAGTAGCTAAAGGGAAATCAAATTTCTCATGATAAATATTGTGGCAAAAGTAATTTGAAGTTTGAAGAGTTCTTTGTTCAAGGGAGCTGCCAGCACCTGTAGGATCCTGAGTGGAGATGTCTTAGTGTCAATTTCAAATGAGACAAGCCAGTTGCCAGCCAGGAAGAAGAATACGAGGGAATAAGAAAAGCAAAGGGAATATTAAAAATACCCAGCTCACAGCTGTAGGAAAATAAACAATTCACACATCCAAATTAGTAACTACGATCCCCTCAGAATGACTGATAGCTACTAAAACATACAGAGAAGAGCTCTTCACCATGTAACACCACATGCTCTCTTGCAGCTGCCATCTTGGATTGCTAAAATAAAGTTTTGGCATATGAGCGTGTCCCCGGTGTCCATGGTAGTGACAAGTGGCATCAGCAGCTCCTATGGTTAATTTAAAATGAACTTCAGTGTCTACAAATTAGATATCTTGTCTAGGCAAGTCATTTGTTCACTGCTGTAGTTGGTGAGAAAAGGAGATGTCTCCAGGTGGCAACTTTTACTCCACCCTAAGGTATGAGATCGACTGGTCTTAAATACAAAAAGGTGGATCGATGGACACCACCACTGATTAAAAACCCACTGTGAATATTTCACATGGTAATTATTTTTTCCATAAAATAAACTTTAATACTCATTCTGTTTCTTTCATTTCCCACCCTACTGTAGAATCCTATTTGAGCCAAGGCATTAACCACTGGAATGTTTTTCCAAGGGTAGATGCTTCATGGCATAAAGGGTTTATATCGAGCCTGGGGGTCTGCCTGAAAACTCTGCTGAAATTGAGCCAGAGGTCACAGGCTTCATGCAGAAATCATAGTACAATGTTACATGGCCAGTGTAACCTGTGAGATGAGGGCAGGTGATCAGAATGTTCTTCTCAACTTAAAACCTGTTGCTCTTTCTTCCTGTTTTATCGGTATTGTCTGATGCCCCTCCAATGTATTTATACAGAGGACCACCACTGCCACCATGGTGCCACTAGCAGTGCTGCCTGCAGACCTCTGTAAGAAGCTAATGGAAGAGGCTGCTTAGGCCTTTAAAGTTCCCCTGTGTGATGAATCTATTCATATGGGCATCACTGTCCTGCTTTCCCAGCCTTTATATACTGTGGGAAATAAAATGCTATTATAAGACTAAAGACCAAATGAATGATTTCTGAAATTCCAAAGGCTTTGCTGAGCCTGCCCCAAGAGGATGACTTTAGCCAGTAGCATCCTTGAGTTCAGCTAATTAGAAAGCCATGAATTATTTTTTAAAGCACCTTTGAAGGATAACACTAGTGCAATAGAGTGGGTTGTGTTCGTAGCAAAAGGCAACACAACTGTTGTCTTCCCAGCATAAAAAAAATTCACATGCTAAACTCATGCCCATGAAGAGTAGTCTTCTTGAGCACATCCTCAATGGGAGGCTTGATTTAACAGGCTGACTGAACCTTTTGGTCTGTCATTGCCTCTTCTCTTTCTTGTTCCTAGTAATGTGGGAAGTCTCAGAACAAAAAAGTTTCTCTCCCACCAGTTCTCAACATCCAGAGCCTTGAAAGCATGATGGGGAGGTTGTAAATGATGATTTACTGGGATGGGAATTTCATTTTTCCCCATCCAATGACAAGATTAGCTGTTGTTATTAATGACTTAGCTAAATTCCTGAACCTATCACCAATGCAATTACTTTTGGGGCTGTAGGCAGTTCAGGCGAAGAGAGAAGAAAAACTCCATTAATGACTTTTTGAAGAGGTGGTGGTGGCATCCTGGCTGACAGCACAGAATGGCCACAGGGTGTGTTAATCAAAGCAGAACAACAAGAATTGATTTCACTCTCTCCCTCCCTCCTCCCTACAGAACCGTGAGCCCCGAACTCAAGTCTTACGCTTTGGGGGTGCTTTTCCTGCTTCTCCGTTTGCTAGGTAGGTACAAAAATTTCATGTCCTTCTCTTCCATCCTTTCCTCCCTCACAGAAAACTGTATTTTTAATGTGCAAAAGCTGACTTCTACTCAGTGCAGTGCTGTGGTTGTCATGAGTGGGGTCTGACACAATGGGGTCTGAGCCCTCTCTATGAAGGATATCACATCAAGGCTCCTGAAGGCACTTTTCTTGCCATCTGAATTGTGCTAATGGAAGAAAATGCGGTGTTGCATGAGAAATGACCATTTCTGCCATGGTCCCACGCAACCAGTTACTCTTCTATAGCTGTTATTAACACGTCAGCAGCTTGCAAAATTACTGCTGTATTGCATATTGCTGAAGCAGAGGGATATGTATTTTCATCCGCCTTTGAGGGACAGGACCTGCATTACATGGTGTGTTTGTCCCTTCCTTCGGGTCTCTGGGAAGGGGAAACAGTGAAATGAGACAGGATCAGTCCTTCTATCCTCCTGTGGGTTAATATCCCATTAAAATGCATATGGCTGTTCCTCTGAACTGGTATGTGCTTCTCATGTATGAATTAAAAGGAACACACTGGGCTGTTATTTGCCTGCTTCTTGTTTCTGGGTAGAGGGGTTTTTCTCCTTTTGAAGAGATGGCTCTTATTTTAAAGCTCCTATATTTCAGCTCATTAATCTCAACAATTCAGGGCAAAATCCTCTCTAATCCATCATTGTGTGAGTCCATCTCATGCACGGGGTTTCTGTGTGTTGTGGAGGTGGAATTTACTTTTTTTTAGCAGGGCATGGGCAGTACATTCCCTGCCTGATACCCCCCAGTCTCAAAGGAATGAGCTGGAGAGTAAAATGCCATCTCCTAGGCTGCAGCAAGGCACTAGGCAGTAGGGAACCAAAAATCCAACAGTACCATATATTGCTTTGAATAAGTGACCTCATTTGTTTACCTATTTTTTGTAACACCTTGTTCCCCACTAGCTGAAAAGGTCATGGTGGTCCCAGACCAGTTTATGATAAAGCCAATTAGATTTTCACTGCTTTTGGTGAAGTAACTGCAGTCATACAGAAAGCTCCATCAAGCGATCTTATCCAGAGCTCAGATAGCTCAAAGGGAAGCTTCTGGGTTGACTTGGGTCAGCTCCGGTTCAAGCCTTGCAAAGACAGCATTTTCTTTAGCTGTCAGGGCTGCTCTCAGGTTTTGGCCTGCCTTCAGCTCTCACTGGCTGAATGTGGAGTGTCAGCAGGCAAGTGTGTGAGGAGGATGGCTGTGGGCTGTTGTTTCCAAAGGAAAAAGTACCTAAAGAGGGAGATTTTCTCTCTTTTTTGTTTTCCTTTCAAAAGAGAGAAACCTCCTGAGATAGTGGCATCTTGAATTCCTCCAAAAGCAGGCTCAGACACGTATGCTTAAGTTGAATAGATTTTTTTTCTTCCAATAAGGAAGGCATAGTAAGAATTTAAGCTCAAATCTTTATACGCTGCTTTGTCACTAAGGAATTCCCATGAAATAAGACAATACATCCTGAAGCATGGCAGCAATGTAGCTTGAACCCATAGAAAATGAAGAGAAAGGTACTTTTCAATGTGAGCAAGGGTATCCAAATTTTGCCCCTAACAACCTGAGGTTTGAGAATAGCTTTACTGATTTATTTTAAAAGCTTTTCAGTTCACCTTTAAGCTTTGACTTAAGAAGAGAGTGATAATAGCCGCTTCTTGAACCAAAGGAGAGTATTAAATATAGGAGGTATGAGACCCAGAGGTGCAATCGTAGCTAATAGATTTCAGTAAGACAGAAGCAGCTTTTTTTACACAGCCCTACAGTTTCTGCAATGAAATATATATATAGCAGAAATTTTTGCAATACTTTGCAGTAAGAGGTAAAACATGATTTAATCTCTTTAATATTCACTGTAATAACATGAAACAAGACTGAATTCTCCCAGTATCCTCCTGGATGTATTATCTTATTCCATAGGAATTCTGCTGTGAGAGGGCAGCATAACAATGTCTTCACATAAAAGTGCTACTGCAGTTTCTCAGAGAAGAGAGTAAAGCAATGCTGTCGGAGCCAAACGTTTGGAACGGAAGTGTCTAGAATAGCAAAGAGTTTTAGACTGATAAGGTCCTGGACGCCATCCTTTCTGGATGGTGTTCACCATGCATCCTAGCAAAGCCTTCCTTTTGGTTTTGCTACAAGTCCATGTTGCTTGCCTCTCTTCTTTCAGCATGACAAAAACACAATGTATCTCTCTCAGAAGAACTTTACAATCTGCAGTGGAACCCTTCAACTCCCATGTCTCAGAGGGTCTAGGCATTGAGTTGTTCCTGTGAGTCTCTGTCCTCTCCTCTGGTAAAAATTACCTGAAACACTCACTGGTTCCTAAAAGTTTTTCACGTATTTTTCTTTAAGTTTTCTACATCCATGCCTGCATCAACATAGGTGTAGCTTTGGAGTTCAGTGAATCAGGTCCTTCCTCAAGTCTTATGAGGAACAATTTCCAGGCCCAATTATCTTGAAAACCTGGAAAGCCAGCTGAAGCCAGCAGATGGGGATGATAGGTCCCTCTGAAGTTCAGCCTATATACCTCCAAAGCTTTGTATCAACATCTCTCAGCATGTTAACGAATAGGAGCTCACATGTCAAAATTATGATCCAAATGCAGTTTTCTCTTAGTCCAGAAAGTGTGTGGCTCCTGCCTTCTCGGTCACTGCCACATCTGGATGTTACCCCCTTAGGTGGCATCCAGCGCCAGTGCAGCACTGGGCACACAGACTGCATTCAGCAGCACAGTCTCTTTGCTTGTTTCTGGCAGAAGCCCAGCTGAATTTTTTAATTCCAGGTTGAATGTGTGCTTGTCCACAGGTTTTAAAAAAAAAAAAGAGCATCTTTTAACTTAGAAGCAGAACCAGCCCAGTCTGGAATTTCCAGTCGTTGAAATGACAAACAGGGAGCTGGCGCTGACATTTTTTCCGGAACATAACCAGGTTTTTAAATGTGATGACTGAAACTAGGGTTTCTAACAAAAAGATTGTCTTGTTTTTCTATCATCTGTTTTTATTTACTACATTTGTGCTATTAATGACTGGTTAAAAGGACTACCAAAAACCCATATAGCCTCTCTTAACTCCTGCATTTATTAACATACAAGGAAGATCAAACAAAATCTGCAGAGCACTAGTCATCGACAAAATAAAATAAAGAGATCTCAGTTACCACAGGGAATGGTGAAGACAACCAATTTATTTGTAGTCTTAGGAGATATGTCATGAATGTCACTGTTTTGTTCATGACAAGCTGAAGGAAGGTATCTTTTTTAAGCCTGGAAATCCAGGTTAATGATGAGACTGGATCCAAGATTAAACACTTCTCTGTCTAGAAACTGCAGTCCGTGTGTCTGTCTACATGTGTATTTATAGAGTCTAGGGCCTCACAGCACCTATGAATGGAGTGATAATGTTGAGGGTATGTTGTGCCCACCTGCTATTTGGTTTCAATAGATACGATGCTCTCCTTTACTTGCTGTCTTAACCCAGAGCAGTGATTTTATCAATCAGGGATTTTTCCAGGGTTTATCTGCTTCCAGCCTCCCCCCATAAATATTACAGAAGGAAGAGAAATGGTTTACATTATGTAGAACATCCACATTTCCTTTTGAGTACTGCACGCTCAGTGCACGTGTGCTGGCTGGGGAGTGCAAAGCTGCAACGTGGATGTCCTAACCACCATTGGGGTAATGTGAAGTGGGGGGCCTCTACAATGTCCCTGCAGGATGAGGAAAGGTAGAGAAGAAAAACACTGCCTTTATTAGTTAAATGAGATTGGAGTGATTACTTTGCTTTAAGATTGCAGCTCTGCTGCAAACTATGATTGAGAAACGCTCATCAGTAGTTAGTTGCAGTGGCTGTGGGAGAATCCTGCTGTGATATTTCATTTAATGGTGCACTGAAATTTTCCCTTCTTTTCAGATTTAATCTTTGGTATCTATTAGAGGCTATCGCTTATTTTCCTTAGACCTGGAGAAAACCTTCTTTGTGTCAGGGAAAGGTCCAAAACTAGACCTCAGTGCCTCAGCTGATATCAGGCTCTGAACTGGAGTCCTATGACATTCTTCAGGTGAACACCCCAGAGTGCAGAATTACCAATATCTAAATAGAGAACAAGCTGCAAGGCTGTCCTCTTTCATTTACCCCTCCACTCAGCCTCATTAGGTGAATGAGAAGCTTAATAAAAGCCACTTAAATTTGAGTAAAATCCTTCCTGCATGTTGATATCAGCAGGAATCTCTTCCATAGATGTTGAGCCCAAGCTAAAGACTCATCCACAGACTTTGTTTAGGTTGATTCAGAACTTAAAAAATTAGAATCACAGGCTGCAGCTGGGACCATTAAACTTGATAAAGTATCCTCTCTTTCCATTCACTGCAATCACATCTTCTCTCTTTATCATAAGGATCATAAAATCATGATTTGTCTCTCCTATTTTGACAGGTTTTATCCCACCTCCGCTGATCTTTGGGGCTGGAATTGACTCCACATGTCTGTTTTGGAGCACGTTCTGTGGCGAGCAAGGAGCCTGTGCGCTGTACGACAACGTGGTATATAGATACCTGTATGTTAGTATTGCTATAGCCCTGAAGTCTTTTGCATTCATCTTATATACAACCACCTGGCAGTGCTTGAGGAAAAACTATAAAAGATACATCAAGAACCACGAAGGTGGTCTCAGCACTAGTGAGTTTTTTGCCTCTACTCTCACCCTAGACAATCTGGGGCGGGACTCAGTGCCCCAAAATCAATCACATAGGACAAAATTTATCTATAATCTTGAAGATCATGAGTGGTGTGAAAATATGGAGTCTGTTTTATAGTGACTGTGGAGGAGTGAACTACATTAATAATACAAGGGTCCTTTTTAATAAAAACAAGAAGAGAGCACGAATGAAAAAACACAACTGCAAAACAACAATGGCGACACAGGAAACTTTTGTCTTTTTCTCAAAGTCAGACCCAGCCAGGATTCTTGAGAACAGCATCTTTTAATGGGATCACTTGTGACATCCTGCAGGGTGATGGAGAAAGCAGGGAGCTGCTGTGGCTGGGTACCAGCCCCTTTGATGACAGTACGAGCTTCCAAGAAGGGCATCTGCAGAGGTTCATCGGAGAGCTCGGCAAACAGACAGGCTGGGGCATGAGGCATAGAGAGAGCAAGGTGATAACGGCAATGCTGGAATAGGCGTTTGTGGTTGCAAACGGGGTCCCAGGGGTACGTGGAGCCCCGCAGCGCGGGCTGAAGGGTTAGCCGGTCTGGGTGCTATTCAAACCTGCTGCGCTTTGTGATGGCAAAGAGGGAGCGGTGCTGGAGTTTTTCCACCAGTCATACGCTGTCACCAGCCATGAGTCCACGATAAATACCTTGAAAGCTCCTGGAAACCTTCCAGGTGGCGAGCAATGCTGTCAGAGGTATCCGAGTCCTTCCAGCCAAGGCTTATTCGCAGATTGCAGCTTTGTGGTTGTCTGTGAATAGCTGTGCTCAGATCTCTCAAACCCAGTAAAGTTCAAGACATTTGCTCACACTTGCCAAATGTGCTGTCATTTTTAAAGGGGTTGAGTTCCAAATACTTGTCTGTGTAGTCCTCTAATAAGATTTTTTAAAAACTTATTTTCAAATCTATGTTAACCCTTAAATCGCTGACACTTTTCCATAGGGAGGATTTATTTATGCTAGTTTGGGGAAGGATCCTGTTTAATTCACCCAAACATAATGTGACTCAAGGGGTTTGTTTAATCCTCTGATTTTTTATCCATACGCCTTCATTCTAATATGCTACCAAGCCAATGAAGACACATAATATGTTTTTAAAAAAGAGAATGAATGCACTGTGTCCCTATAAAAACAATTGTCAGTTGGAGAATTATAGATAATATGATGATTTACATAATATAGTTTTTTCATATTCTATGTGACTCAGTGAATACATATATATATATGGAGAGGCTGTTTATGTTCTCTCTAGTTTTTAAAGATATATATATATATAATTTGCAATCTAGAAATTGTGTGGTGGATGTTTTCTTTAAAGTAAGCGTGTGTGTGTGTGTGTGTGTGTGTAGAAGATGAAAGGAATACTAACCTTAATCCCACAACCCTCACAATTGATACTTTTTTCTCACCTGAGAAATTCCACTGACTTCAGTGGAAGGCATGTGAGGAAGATGGAATAACCTCCGGTCCTGGAGGCCACGTTTTGCCCTTAAATGTGCAAATAGTATTCCTATGGAAGGCTGGGTTATGGGAACAGAGGCTGGCCAGCGTTGAGCACCTCTGAAATTTTCATTCAGATCCTCAAGAGGTACCCATGCAGGAGTAGATTTGGCTTTGCTTTTGCAATGCAGTCTTATCTAAGCCTGCAAAAAGCATGGGGAAGCTGTCATCTGATTTCAAGAAGCATGGGGTCAGGCTTATTTTGCATGCATATTTTTCTTTTTCAAAACATTCCTGCTGGGAAGCAATACAAATTGGTTGTGTTTGATGACTTTTCCCCAGAAACCAGACCCATTTCCAATGGACTAAATGTCAGAAGGGTTTTAAGGGTTAGCATCATATTCAAAAAGCTCCTTTTTTTGTTTGTATTTTGAAGCTGTTGTGAACTTGCAGATGTTTAGAGGAGTAACCTGGCATGTTGAACCGAATGCTGGACATCACTTCCATGCAGCTGGTGGAGGGGCTGATCCTGCCCAAGTCCTTGTCCATTGCTGGCAGTGGACACCCCAGAGTTGGCACAATTACAGAGGGTTGATAACTTGCCACTCATGTTCAACAACTCTTCAGCAGACTTTGCTCTTATCTAGGAATTGAAACATGGGTGTGGTGTATCAGACTGCTTCCACTTGACTGACTTTACATGTGTGTCTGTAATTTATGCACAGCATTATATGTTCAGCAACAATAAGGGCAAAAAAAGGGTGTATCAAATAAACTCCACTGTGCCAAATACTTAACAAATACTGTAACTACAGATATTTGATTCTTGGTTTTCAGCCATGTTAAGAATCACTTGATTAATGAAGGAGTTTAAGGAAAAAAAAAGTTATTAAGCTATGCAGTGCCATTGTTATGTTGGGTGGTAAATGATGCTTTTTAGACCATTAGATTGGTTTAGCATATCCTGTCTGCTAAAATAGAGATACTGCATCCATAAAACAATGAATCTAAAAAAGGTACAGGGTACATAACTGTCTCATAAAATATGTATAATTGTCAAGTATAAGCCTTTGAAATCATTCTGTACAGTTCTCTTCATTCTGCAAATTTATTACTTAGACTGCTGTCTTTTCAAATGTTAGCTCATAATTTTATACTATACACACACATTCAGACTCAAACACAAATGTCATAGAATAGAACCTTTCTAAAAGCCTGATTGCTTGAAATTCAATAACCCCTTTCACAATTTCATTTTTTTTCCCCCTCTGAAGGTCCAAGGTGAAGGAGAATAGCATGCTGACATGATGCAAAACAAACTCCCGGTGTTCAAGAGCTGTGGTTTGTCAGTACAGTCAAAAGTCCCCCTTGACCAGAGTTATAGAAACAGGATTCCAGGGCACTTAACATTTTCATTTGTATTTTGGGGTTGGGTTTTTTTCATTTAATCTCTTCTCTTGGTATGTATAGGAGACACAGTTGAATGGGGTTACTTACATTATTTTTAAGCTGTAACTTAAAATTCCTGCATGATTGTTGTTTTTTAGTTCTTCTGATAATGCGACTTTTGAAAAGCTCTCTCCCCATCCCACTCTTTTGGTTCTTTTAAGGGTGTATCAGATGCCTGCATCATGAAGGGCTTTACTGTCAGTGCTTTGGTACAAATTCAAGAACAGAGCTTCAGTTTAAAGAAAACACACAGACCAAAACCTTCATCCGTCCCAGCAGGCTCTTTGTTTTTTCTGATTTCAAAACCACAAGCCAGTTTTGCCTGTGACCCAATTTTTGTTATAGAATAACAAATGAAGAGTCTCAGACATCCTTCCGCTTCCCAAATTGCAGTATGGGCTTTTGCCTGTCAGCACTTCGCTTCCATCCCGCAACTGCCTTAACCGTGCAGGAAACTTAAGAACAAGGATGGAGTTAGAAGAATGCCCATTCCTGGGAACAGACATAGGGGTATGGTCTGAGCTGTGCAGTCCAGATCCAATGTTGGAAATTTTTTTCTCCATATTCAGGGGCATTGAAATTCAGGGTTTTGTTGAGACCTCAGTCTCAGCAGAAACGTTATTTTGACACTTCCAAGCACTGTGTTCCCTGCATGGCTGTCTGCTAAGGAATGGGATGTTTGAAAAAATAAACTAGTTGAGACTTAGCAGTCTCTATGGGATTGTCCAGTTGCCTTGCATGACTTCAGGTTGGGGTTTCCTTTCCCTTGCACAGATACCACCTTGGCATAGCCCCAGTGGAATCAGAAGGAGACCCCAGTCTAAAATTGGTGCAGATGACACTAGAATCCATTTCTTTGCATCCTTGTTAACAAGGGGATGCATTTTCAGAACCTTCTTTTTATACATATTGAAATCATACATTTTTCTGACTTTGCCAAGCACGTCTTGGATGTATGGTGGGACCAAAAAGGCCATCACTTGAATTATCTAGACAAACCTTCCATTCCTTGGGAATTCAACTAATAGGGGCCTCACACTGCCATACCCCTGTGAGATGCACTGAACTACTCAGTGCTGCTACTATTAATCTCAGTTGGGTCTCACCTTGCTGGGAAGGTGAAAAGGGAAAGATGCAGAGAGGAATTAGCTTCAATTAGCTGAGTTAGCTGTGCTTCAAAATGCTTCAGAATTGAACTGATGGACTGCAGACATTTGGAAAGTGATTGGAGTATTTCCAAATGGCTGAGATGCATTGGCATTTTTTTTTGTGAAAAAAATCAATTAAAAAACTATGGGAGTGAATGAGATTTGGAGTCCCTCCTATCCTCATCAGAGTTTTATGTTCATCACATTGCTGTTGGATGCAATGTAGTAAAGGTTTCCCTTTGTGTCTTAGTCAGACACATATTTTTTCTCAGTAAATGAGGTCCTGGGAGACAGAAAAGCAACTCCATCTCGTAACAGCAGTTCCACTCTGCAGCAAACTCAAGGCAACCTGAAGGCTACCAGCACTGTGAAGCTTTAGCCCCTGAGTCAGCCACAGCTGTTGCTGCCATGTGAGAGTTTCTCACACCTGGGTGTGTTGGGCTCAGTATTTTCTTAAGACTTGGACAATCTTGGTGTGATGTTTGTTTTATTCTTGGCAGGTGACATGGGGAATTGTCAGTAGTAAAGACATATGCAAATGCTTCACTGGACTGATGTGGTAACAGCTTTTTTCCTTTATTCACAAGGGTTTCCAGACTTATTCTGACTCTGCCTTTAGACATAGCCATGCTCATCTGTCCCCCTAATTTCACATGAGCTATCTTTGCAGACAGAAGCAAGTTTGTTGTTGATCTCTCTCTGGATCTGCTTAATGCCTGCAAAGTTCACAGGCTTTCTGTGCGTAGGGCAGAGCACCCCTGAATATAAGCAATAATACTGACCTGTTCCCATTTGCATTAGGAGTTTTTGCTTTTCTTACCTAAATCTGAGTTCACCTCTCCCAACATCCCATGCTGCTGCTGTGACTCACCTTTTTTGTTGGCGGCAACTTCAGGAGACTGAATATTCTCCTTTCCTTCCAACATGACACCCTCCTGTACCCACAAGGCAGCCAAGATACAACTGGTGTGAATGTAGGCAGCGGTTTATTAAGATGGGCAATCATGTGATGGGAGCCTTTGGCATGAGCCAGGCTCAGCTTTGGTTATCTGATGGTTAAGATTGACCCAAGGAGGAAAGGAACAACCAGGGCATTGAGGCTGAGCCTCCTGGAGTCTCTGAAAGGATTATCCACCCTTCAGTGCTGCTGGATAGACCTGCCTGCCCTACCTCCCTGAAACCCATGGTTTGTGGGCATTTCTTCCAAACTGACCATCAGCTTCCTTTCTCCAGCCACAGTTCTTCCTTCCTCCCGATGGCAAAGCACAGCTCGGCTCTACCAAGTCTATATGAGGTGTTTGGAGTTACTGACTGGCTTTTAAATTTGCCTGGGATGCCAGCAGGTCTCACTTAGTATTACATATGCTCAAAATATTATAGTTTGTTCTGCTTTTATACACTAAATCTATTACTTCTAGGCTGCAAATTATGTTTTCTATCATTCCATTGACATTTCTAGCCAATCTGAGTCTTAATACAATTGCTTCACTGAAAAAATGGCCTTTCAGCAATTCTTAGACATTAGGTACTTCTTTATTAACTAGTCATGCCAAGTAAAATCTTTGGGCATTGTCTGTTCCCTGAATCCAGTGGTGCAGAAGGAGGCTCTGTCTCCTTAGAAGCAATACCGGTGTTCTCTTCAGGGTATGAACAGGGACCACTTTCAGCTTCAGTCTTGCCACAGCTGCTCTGCTATGAGCATCCCACTGTCCTGAGAGGACAGAGGGGATTCAGGAGAAGCCACTTGGACAGAGGCTGCAAGAGTAGGACCATAAGATGTATGTACCATATATGCTGTTTAGCTTGTCAAAACCTTGCTTCAGCCTCTATTTGTCTGATGAATGGAGTGACTCCAGGGATGGGGTCTTTGGGATACTATGAGTTTTCAATGTTTCCCCCACTTTCTTCAGCTCAAGTGTGGCAGAGCAGAGTGTCACACCCTAGGAAGGAAAAGATTAGCAATACCCTGACAGTTTGTAGTGCTGGGCTTGTTCTACGGGAAGTTGGTATCTGCAAATGGCAGAGAGCAATAAGAAACTTGTCAAGTCCCACTCAGCAAATAATTTTTAGCAAGTTCATTAATGAATTTCCCTTTTTATTTCTTCTTTGCAAATTGCTGAGAAAACCAAGAAAATGCCTCCAGTGTATTTGCAAGGTCATTTCTGCGTATCACCTGTGGCCTGGAGGGGTTTGGAAAAGCTTGCTTATAATTCATACACGTTGGTTTGTTCTGACTGGACATAGAAATCATGGGGGATATTTCTACTCCCCGAGTTCCCTAGGCTGGAATTTTCTCATCAGTACAAATATTTAGTTCAAAAGTATGTGATTAGGAATTGAGTAAGAGGATCTTTGCTCAATGCCAATGGGCAGAGTACCACTGGACATACACTGCTCCAGGACAGCCAAAGTGCTGGCTTCCAACTCACAGTCCACTTTCCAGGAATATTCTCTCACAGATGCTTGAAATTATCTGCCTCTCCCAGTGTTTCCACCAGTTAATGCATTCATGTCAGTAATTGCTGAGAGCAAGCACGAGAAGGGTATGAACCCAGACAAAACCAAATTGGTATTAAGGTGAAGCAGGTGGTGCAAATTTTATTTGTGATGTTTGCACAGCTTTTAGATCAGAAGCAAAAATCTCTCGGGAATCGGAGAGTCGCATATGGCCTAACATATCTTAGTTCTTCCCAATTGAATTGCCAGTTGGTAGGACAGCAAAAAGCATCTTTCCCTGCCATGTATATCTTAGCCCTTTAAAACCCTTTTCTTTTGCAGTATGGCATCGCACAAATATCAGTGCATTTACACCTCAATGTAAACTGCATCTCAGTGCTATGTTTTCAGTGCCTCACAATTCTAACTGTGTGAACTTGAAAGGAAGAAATGACCCCTGTTCTTCGCCCACGATGCTTTCTGCCTGACTGGAGGATCATGATCTCTCTTGAAGACTCACAGCCATTTTCCTAAAGTCTTATGTGCAGTGGGACCAAAACTGTGCTCTGTTGATCGCAGGTGGCCTATAAGCTGTGCTCAGAGGTCTGTAGCTTGTCTACAGCCCACATTGCCTTCACAATGTTTTCAATGCAAAGCATGGTGATGAGGCTGTGCGTAACTGGCCCTGACAAATGTTAAGGGTTGCCAGTGGTCTATGACCACCAAAGTTTGGGATTCTCCATGTTAGCACATGAAAGCAGCTCCCATCATCTACTTTTGGGAAGGAGCCATCTTAGAGCATGGTTCAGTGGAAAACTGCAGCAGTGCTGGGACCACCCAAAAGGGAGCTCTTGGTTCACTTTGGTACCATGTCCATAGGAAGGAGCGGTGGGGATGGGAGCAGGGGAAGAGCTGTGACCTTTCAAAACCCATAGTGCCTACCACTGCAAATGGAACGCTGTATTGTATTATATTATACGTGACTACCATGTAAATAAAGTACAATAAATGTGGTGTTCGTTAGGATTTTGATACAAGTCAAATGCAGTCTGCAGAAATGTTTTTTTCCCTGCTGTATGTACTTCCATCACATTCCAGGCATGGGGACATTTGGGGTCGTGTGAGCTAGAAATCCATAAATGGCATTAGATGGAAAATGGTTGCAATAAGAAAATGTTAACATTCCTTTTGTCGTGTATAGATGAGACATAAGCACCATATGAAAACCAGCCAGAGTGGAGGGAGTGGGTGCAGATTAAATATGCAGGAGGAGAACAGCTCTTGACTTGACGTGGTTTGTGAGCAGAAGTGACAGCGCTGCCCAGTCAGTCCTTGGCAATGCTTCATTCATGATGGAGGAAAAGCAAAGTTTTAGTTTGGCTGATTTCTCTTTGCTTGTTTTCCTGATAAAGAGGTTGATCAGGAGCATATGCCTTGCCTCCATAACCTGGTTATTCTCCACCCTTGAGATCCCTTAGCAGCAGCTACAGCTGAGCAAACTTGAGAGATTAAAATTCAAAGCAGATTGGGAAAGAAGTTATGCTGTTCTTTTGTCAACCAGCTGGCCCCTCTGTGGCTCTGGCAAACATTGAGGGGCTTTTTTTTTTTTTTTTTTGGCTAATAAGAATATTAGGAACTTACTTTGTTCCTTAACCCACTCCCTTCTCCATCCTCATGTTTCTCTATGGTGTAATAACAGAATTAACACATTTCAGCGAGGCAGGTCTGCCACATGCCCTCCAAATCCTTATGCATCTTTTAACTAGGTTCTTGGTGAGAGTTTCCTCCAGTCTTCAGAAGCTCAGGAATTCTCTGGCAAGTGTTTGCAGCTGGTGTGCAGATGTAATCGTCCATTGGTGTGTGGAGGGTGCTTCCACATTGATTGTCGTGTTGGAGGAACAAGACCACCCCATGCAGTTTATCACACCTATGGCTCAAAACTCCTTCCCAGAGCTCTATGCAGGGTCCACAATATTGGAGGGGTACCTACCTGCCTCCATACCAGACCAGTCAGTGATGTTTGTCCCTCATACCATTGCTGTTCTTCGTAGTCACCTGGGCAGAGCAGCATTTGTGGGTGGTTGTATGTGAAGAAGGTCATTCCTGCGCAGGACATCTCCACAGATGGTCTGTAGCAGCGTGGGTGGGACCTAGAGGAGCCCAGGTGCCTCTCCCCTGCCTCAGGCTGTAGGTTGGTCTTTTCCTACAGTGCCCAAGGGAAAGTGGTTCTCTCGGAAAGGTCTTTGAAGTGTTCTTGCTTGACTGCTGGTAATTTTGCAGATGCTTAGCAGCACTTCCCAAATAAACCGAAACCTGGTTTGGAAAAGGAAATGTTTCACTGTACAATTGATTTAAAAAAAAAAAAGAGAAACCACATGCTCGATATATTTTGAGTACTGTGTTCTGTATTTTTGCAGCTTATATTTTCCAGATGAGCAGTTTAGAAATATGTGATGTGAAATACATACTGTAAGTTTGCTGTAAATGATATTAAAAACACTATTTTCATTCTTCTCCTGTCTCACTGGATGATCTCTTTGGTTCTGCCAGCTTGGCTGGCTGGGCTGGTGCTCTGTCTCTCCCAGGAAGTTTTCAGTTTCAGTAAAAGCAGGGTTGAGACTTTGGGTTGGAGATTTGATGTTGAGGTTGAAAGTTTGCTAGAAATGGCAGTGGGCCTGAACTTGTTCCCGTGCATATGCAGTGCCTTCAGAGGAGAGGTTCCGGTGAAGAGGTGGTTGTGACAGAGAAGGTAAGGTAAGATTTTTGGAAAGGGAAAGATGAAGTTTAATTAATCGTTGTAGAAAAGGAGAGGGAGAATGAGGACATCCTAGATGGCTGTAGAATGGGGGAACTTGAACACCTGGAAGACAGTAAGATGAGAAGGAGCTCAGAGGGAAGATGGGTTGAGCAGTTAGGAAAAATGCTGGATGTCTCGTTGATGACGAATGTGTCTGACACTCTTTGTGTCAGTTCAGCTGCAGAGGGGAAAAAAAAAAAAAGAGCTTCTAGCTAAAATAGCAACAGTTCAGTGAAGTGGCTGAGCCCTGCAAAGCACCCTGAGCCCCTGCAGCTGTTTTTGCTCGAAGAGCTGCAGAGGCTTCTCCCTTCATCTCCATCAAAGCGCCCAGTGCCGTGGGGTCAGGCCAGCAGTGGCACATTTGTGAGAATGTGGTGATATCCATTTCCACTTGTTCTAGCTGCTGCATTGGTCAGATTAAAAGTAAGCACTTATTTGACCCATTATTTTTAAATGTTTCAAATCTGTTGTAGGAAAGGAATCATTTTCTCCTGGGCTTCTACAAAATGATGCTAAATGAGGCAATTACATTCAAACTGAGTTGAATATTCAGTTATTCCTTGTTTGTTCCATTTTTTTATCCTTCCCTGTTCCAATTCCCTCTTCCGGAAGGCAGAGGGCAAAACAAAGATTAAAAGCTAGGAAAAAACCTTCCATTTTAACTGCATGCAACTTGAATCCATTCACTGTTGCTTTGAATTCACTTTCAAACAACAGAAGCTTTGGAGAACGGTTCAGAAGGAGGGAGTGAGGGAGGAAGGCTGGAAAAAACGTTTTGCTAAATGTCAACAGCAAAGAATCTTTTATTTATTCATTTTATCGCTTTCCCTCAGCCTAGCTGGTGCTGGTGTTGGAGCCTACACACACTCCCTCTGAAGGCATCACTCCTGCATGCTCCGCTGGTCATTTCTTACAGGTCCCCCACAGCGGGTGTGCACACCAGCACACATCACACTCAGCTTTTTGGGGCCCCCCTTCAGCCATCCTAGACCTTGCATTTTGCTGATACTTCTAACAGAACCCGGTTAATTGGGTATTTACTGAGCTGGATGCTGTTGTGGATGCAGATTATTAACCTTAATGTTACCTAGAAGATATTACACCTGGTAAAGTTAATGTTTTGAGACTGGGAGGTTAATGTGTCAGTGCTCAGCCCTCCCTAATTAGCAACAGGGCTATGTGTGTGGCTGTGCTGTGAGCCCTGCTTTAATTAGAAAGGACTCACAGATGGGTCACAATAGCATAAGTTTATCTGCCTCCTTCAGCCCTCTCTGATGCATCTCGTCCTTGCTGTCCCTGGGCCTCGGGTAAGACTTGCAGACATGGTGCTAGCCCCAGGAGTGTGATCCTGGCAGTCTTCCCAAGGCCAGCCTGTTTGTAGTATTCTGAGCCGGGGCTCAGTCTAAGGCAGTGATTGGTGATGAAGTCTGGGGAGCTCCAAGCTGAGAAGGTTGTTGTGTATCCAGGAAGGTGCTTAGCAGAAGGTCTTATTAGCTCTGCACCAAGTTTGCTCAGCTCCTGAAGCCCCAGGTGATCTTTACGGTGCCTCTAAGCTGGCTGAATGACATGAAGTAGTTGTAAGGGCTTGAAGGAATTTGTTTTGGTTTTGTATTCTGGTGTTCTTGTGCTTGCAATCGGTGTGTGCCCCAGAATGTGTACTTATTGGAGTAAGGATTATGCAAAGAGCAACCTGGTGGTCAGGAGCAGAGAATATTGGAAGGATAAAACCTGTCATTAAAATTGTGGACCCTTGTACCACAAACCTTGTTTGAAGAGCCCTGCTCAGCCAGTCAGGGAAGACAGGCAGGTCCCACGTTGTTCACGGCAGGGCAAAATGAAGTATTTATCCCTTGTTTCTGGTTTTCCATCACTCCTGTGACAAACATGGGCTGGGCAGGAGCGTGGGTTTGTGCCTTGTAAGACCAGGAACTGCCTGTCTTCAGAGAGCTGTTTGCAGCTTGTGTCCTGGCTGACCCTGAGCAGCCCTGGACCACACTGTCTCCTCACTGCAAATCCATAGAGGTCTCATTACCAGGAGAAAGGGGTTGCTCTGCAAGAGGCAGCTGCTTGCTGATCCATGGCTTTTCCGTTTGTACCTGCTGATGCCTATCTCTCAGCTCTGTAGGGATGGATCGTGGCTCATGTGGCTAGTACAAGGTAACAAGATCAGACAGGTACTTTGAGCATGCTAGGAGCCTGAAGGTTTCTTTTTCAAATCTTGCTTTTAAACAGCAGGTGTTTTCCTGACAGCCACGTGCTGATCGTATTTCTGTGCCTCAGATGCTGAGACAAAGAGCTTAGGTACATCTGCATTTTGCAGATACCTAGAGGCCTTCAAAATTCTACCTACCATTTCGTTATCATGCTATTGGCCATTGCTGCTTCCATAAGTGAGCTATATTCTTCCCCATTCACTGCTCCCAAATGAACTCACTGCTTTCTGTATGGCAAAGGACGTTTTATGTCACACAAGTAGCAAGGAGAGATGCGTGTGGAGCTCAGTAAATACAGGCGCTCAGTGCAAGGCTGCTCTTGTACAGGGCAGAAGGAAAGTGCTCAGCACATTCCACAGTGATGCTGTTATCTGTGAGCTGTGCTGCAGTAAGACCTGCAGTCCCTGACACCATAACTTGGACAAGTCCTCACCATAACTCAGACAAGTGCTCTGCAAACTTTGATAACAGAAATGCCTATGATCTACACAAAAGATAACCAGATGGAGGCTGAAAAATGAGCGATAGAGGGGGGAAAATGATTAATCTTTTTAGCCTGTTTGGAAGAGATGTTGCACATCAAGACCTAACTTGGTTTTATGAGTCAACCTTCAGCAGCACAAGGAGGAATCTCAGTCCCCAGCAGGTATCTCCTCTGTAACGTGGTGGATTTCAGCTCCTTCATGTCGTGGCACTTGTCCTTCCACACAAACACCTTTGACTTGTGCAGGCAAAGTGCAGAAACAAACTGCTAAATACAGCCAGTCAGAATATTCCCCATGAGGAAAAAATGTCATTTCCTCAGAATTGTGACTTTTTGTGGGAATATCTCCATTTCAGTGGCATTTCCTTCAAACAATCTGATGAGCTCACAGTGTCTTGTTGAAATTGGATAATTTAGAATTTTCTTTGGGAAATGGTAGCTTGAATTCTATCAGCATATAAAATAAATTAGAGTATTTGGGCTTTTATCAAAATGAAATGTTTTGATTGCCTTCAAGCAATCTTTTCTGCTTAACATTACACTTCTGTGGAAATTTTAGAAAGTCAATATTTTGTTCTGTTTTGAAATACAAGTGCATATAGACCTTCTGGAATTTTTCACAGATGCTTCTTGCCACTTCACGCCCCACTGGTAAATACTTCTAATACATGACCAGCCTGGTAGTTACCTGGGACAGGGGAGCAGACATGGCTGTGAGGGAAATGCAAGAGCACAGTCACCCAACAGCAGGCCATGCTCTTGCCAGACAGCATGAGGATAAGTCCTACTCCTAAGCAAGTAAAGGGTTATCCATCGCTCAGTTTCCTTTTTCCGTTGATCCAGTCTTTGAGAGAAGAACTAATGTCTTTAAAAATCAAAGCCAATGGTGCATTTTCCCTGTTAGTTTGAGGCCAACGTTCACTTTAAAATTGGCTTTGTGTCTGCTCTTCTGCAAATTTGCATCTCCCCTCTCTGTTGTTCTCAGCTGGGGATGGGAAGATGCTGCCAGTGCCATGCTTGAGCTGGGCTCACCCTCAGACAGGGATCCCCATATTCGGGGGCAGAGCTTGCTCGTGTCCCACTGCCTTTGTGCACAGGCTGCAGGAGACTACATAGCTATACCCTATATTGTTCAGAATACAGGGGTCTCAGTAGGAGGATCCTTATTTTAGACGTGCAAATCCATGAAGTTGAAGGGCAGCTGTAGAAATCTGGTGTTTTCGGTGGTCTTGTAGTTAGGGAAAAGCTGACGGAGGAGGACAAAGTGCAGATCAGGGGAGTTTGTTCCCTGTCTGAGGTCCACATGGCTCGCTGGCTGTCATGAACATTTGCTCAGCACATGAACCTTGCTGGCTGCCACAGTGCTTTTCAGCAGAGCCATTCCTCCGCCTCTCAGGCTGTTTAGTCCATTAGTCATCTCCCTGGCCCTAAATAGAAGGAATTTCAGGTTTTCATTAAAAACCTTGAGCCTGGGATGATGATGCTCAGCAGAGGTCCCACTTTCACGTTTAGGAGATGGCCAGAAAGAATAAAAATGGTCTGATTATACTGCAAGTTAGGAAAATTTCTACTGAGAGGTGGGAGAGAAAAGGGGACAGATAATTTTATCTTATTATCAGATGGACTCAAGATGGCAGTGAGGAGTGAATGTGCCCCGAAAGGCTGCAGGGTGGCCTGTGCAAAATGAACAGGGGTCCTTGGGCTGCTTCCAGCAGGCAAATGCAGAAATTTGGCAAATTCAGCAACCAGAAGTTCAGAAGGCTAGAAAATGCTCAGGCTGGAGTGGAGCCTCATCCTGCTTTTCTCCTAGAAGTGGTTTCTGGGGCTGAACTTGTTATCTCTCCAGCCCTCTCTTCACATGCAAGAGGAAAGGGACTGCTGAACCAAGGATATGAATGATAGATAAGATTATGTTGTCATAGTACCCCTTAGAGGTCACTGAATGCTACCCTTCCCCTTAGATTAATTAGGAATGTATTCACCTGCAATCCTGGAGACCTCTTTCCTGCAAGCCTTGGGTGTTTACAAAGAACATCTTCTCCATTCAGAACATATACTAATTCCCCACTTAAATCAGTGCTTATCCAGTACTAACACCCACGCAACTTCCAAATACCTCTGGAAAGGAGCAGAGCAACTTGAAAGACATCTAGATTTCTAGATGAAGCCAGAAATCAGAACACAACCCAGCCTTTGTTGAAATGACATTTGAACAAAAAGGTGTTTGATCCCCCCCCCCCAATATTGTAAATATGCCACTGAACCACAAATGCACATGGAGATGCAGAAGAGGGTACTGAGCTGCAAACCAAAGCCTGTTCATCACAGGAATGCACTTTACAGCTGAAGATGAGGTTTTGGGGGATACTCTTGGCCGTTGCATCACATCTAATCTGTTTTCACTGCTGGTCGTGAAGCCTGGTGTGCTGATTTTTTCAAGTGCTATTAGTTTATGGGCTTGTTAACAGAAAGGATTTTATTACCTTTCAGGGTCTGATTCTCACTGAACCAGAGATACCACAGTGTAATTTTGATGGCAGAGAAGAATCAGGTTAATAATATTTAGGATTGCCTTTTCAGCAAATATTATTTGAGCTGGTCGCTTTTCACCTCCCTCCTTTCCCTGCTCTGTTGTTGCCATCACTGGAATTAGCTACCTGGTATTATTGTAGCTCTATTTAAATGTCATTGTTTGGGTTAAGGCTTTAGAAACAAGTAGGGCAGCAGCCTTTTGGGGGCTAAGGTTAAGGTGTCTCCAAAATGCATGTTTATTTAGTTTTGTATGTGTATTCTTACACAAAGCTGCAGATGGGAATGCAGGGGTATTTAAAAGCTAGGAGAGACAAAACAAGTTAGAATTTTAAAGTATTGTTAGAGCACAGCAGTCCACAGGATAGTGGAAATATGAGACAATAAAAGGATGTATCAGTTAATTAATCTGTTTAGTTAATATACTGCTACAATCAAAACTACTCTACCGGCAGTGCTGCCTTCCAGTGTGAATAGAGTAATTGTTAGAGATATCTGAAAAGGACAGTGTGTTTTGTGGGTCAGGAATAAAGCTGTGTGTTTTAGCAATGGCAGGAAAAAATACCCAGAGGAAAGCCTTCTACAGTGTTTGTACCTTCTAGAAGGGCTGGAGTTTGTAGGTAGCTCTTGATCCACATTACATGTGCTGACTTGGACCTTTCATAATGCTACTTCTGCTGAAGAAGCCTTTTGATGGTTACAACTCGGAGACAGCCTGGCCTGGCATCATTCACCTTTTATCTCTTCTTTTCCAGTTTTCTAGTTAAGTGCAAATAAAGCTGGAATGCACCAGGAAGAAAAGGTTTGGGTTATTTCTGGGAAAAACAGTTTAACAACCTACTGCCTGCTTTCATTCATCACCTTTCTCATATGAGGGAGAGAGCAAAGACCTTGCTGGTTTCAGTAAGACATTTCTCTTAAAAGGTAACAACCTTTACAGCAGCCTGTGTTTTGATGGGACATTCTTAAGATCTAATGCACTGATATCTAAGACCTTTCCTTTCTTTAGAGAGGTGAAAATGAGTTTTTGCTTTCTAGAAGCTCAGTATAACTAAACAACCTATTGACTTCCCTGCTACAAGGTGTCTGCTTTCTCAAGAGGCATTGAACATGACAGATACACCTCTAGTCCCAGGCAGTGCAGCATTAACCATGTCTGTGCACTGTCTCTACTGCAGGATGCTCTTCCCAATGTCCAAACTGGCATGAAGAAACAGAGAGACACTGTAGCTACACACACTGGAGAAATAGGTCAAAAATAAGTGCTTTCAAGAACAGAGTAAATTATTTCACTTTCGTCTGTGCTCCCTGACACACCATGAACTCGTCAATATCTTCCTCTCTATGACAACCCTGAGAAAAACAAGACAATTGGAGAGTCAGAGAGGTTATTTAAACAAGTATGCCAAGTGGCTTTCAAAAGTAGCTCTTGTTTATTATAGATCTGTTGGGATTCTTTGGAAGGACTCTGTAGACCAACAGCTTAAAAAAAAAAAAAAAAAAAAAAAAAAAAAAAAAAACCAAAAAAAAACCAACCAACACCACCACATTGAAATCCTGAGCAGCTTGGCTCTCTTCCAGCTCAGGTTGAACAGAGCTGTAAGTCACTATGGAGGAGCTGACTGAGGTGAGATGGTGGGAACAGTCTGGGGCAGGTGTGTAAGGGTGTATCCAGAATTCTTAGAAATGTCTTTTAGACTTCTTCCAGGGCAGATTTTATTCCATCTTTAACAGTTGCTATTGGCTAGGCACAAAGGTCTTGTGTTTCTAAGAGCTGTTGTCTCATCAGTGTTAGTTCAGACTGGCTTTGGCAGATGGGTCTTGTGGAGCTGCTGTCCATCCCGTATAGGAAGTGCCTCTGCAAATCAAGCCATCTCTGCCCTGAGCTCATAAACTGTTCCGTATTAAAGGTTATAATCTCACTCAGCCTAAACCCAAATTCCACTTCTGGAGAAGGCAATCCTCTCTGAAGGTGGGACGTGCCGCTGCCTTCTGGTATTTTGGCCATCCTGCTGGTAGGTTCAGCTGTCTGGGATACCCTGGGGTCCCTTGGGTGGCCTGGTCCCAAGCTTGGGCCCCGTGAGCAAAATCATCACTGACCTCACCAGCAGAACAAGGTGAAAAGTCCCCCTGAAGATGCTCCCCAGCTTAATAACCTGGAGGGCTCAGCCCAGTGGAGGTCTGTCGTGGTTTAACCCCAGCCAGCAGCTAAGCACCACACAGCTGCTCACTCACTTCTCCCCTACCCAGTGGGATGGGGGAGGGAATCAGAAGGAAAAAGGTAAAACTCATGGGTTAAGGTAAGAACAGTTTAATAGAACAGAAAGGAAGAAAATAATAATGATGATGATAACAATAATAAAATGACAATAATAATAAAAGGATTGGCATATATAAAGCAAGTGATGCGCAATGCAATTGCTCACTGCTTGCTAACTGATGCCCAGTTAGTTCCTGAGCAGTGATCAACTCCCCCCAGTTTATATACTGGGCATGACATCACATGGTAGGGAATATTCCTTTGGCCAGTTTGGGTCAGCTGTCCTGGCTGTGTCCCCTCCCAACTTCTTGTGCCCCTCCAGCCTTCTTGCTGGCTGGGCATGAGAAGCTGAAAAATCCTTGACTAAGTACAAACACTGCTTAGCAACAACTGCAAACATCACTGTGTTATCAGCATTCTTCTCACACTGAATCCCAAACATGACACTATACCAGCTCCTAGAAAGAAAATTAACTCTATCCCAGCCAAAACCAGGACAAGGTCATGTCCCCCACTCATGCCTCTGTGCATGAGGGCAGGAGCACACTACTCCGCAGTAGCAAAAAAGTACCTCTTTAGCTTAAGCAACGTTATCTTTTCCTTTTTTTAATTTAAAGGGCCTTGGTTCAAACACTGCCGTAAGCCTAGACAGGTGGCCATTTCATAGTTACAGTAAATAATTTACATGACAAATTCAGACCTGTCTCTTGGTCCTGTATTATTCATGAATGAAAGGGCTTGGGTTTTATGACGGTGTTCCTTATTCAAACATGGTCTGTGATGTATCTCAGTCCTCGAGTTCATTTCAGTTGCATCTGGCTGTTTGCCAGCCTTTCGTTGCTATTTTCTGTTTTGCAAAATGTATTACCTAGATCGTATTACTTCAATTTGCTTCCTGAGGGACTGGAACTTTTATACGCAGCAAAGAGATTTCTGCATGGCTCTATAAGCTCCTTTGTAGTGAAGCTTCACTCAAATGTATATTTCTGAGCATTTGCCTTTGTACAATTGTTCTTGCAAACAACAATATCATTTGTATAAACGTTCATGGCAAAGGTCAGAAATACCTCCAAGGAAAACACTCAAGCATCATTTATATAAATCTTCACAAACACTTCACTATTGTTTGCTCATTTTGACTTGCTCTGGTCTCACCCGTGGGGTTTATGGATGTGAGGGTTTGGCTCCCTGGTGACCTCTGGGCTGCCCGTTATCTCTGAGCATCTCTAAATCCCATTTGTTTTGTTGGAGGTGGCGAGGGTAAAGCTGCAGTTTCCCAGCTGCTTGCTGAGTTTCTGAGGTGTAGAGCTACTTGAGAAGACATAAGTCTTGTGACTCAAGCACCACGCGCTGAAAAAACAGGAGTCACTGCTCGGCCCTTTATGCACTTCCATTTGCCCTTGCTTTGCTTTTCACCTGTAAAATGGGAATAATAATAATAATAATAATTACTTCTTTCCCAGGTACCATTTCCTTGTCCTATCAACTTACCCCGCAAATGCTGTGAGCCACAGATCCAGCGTCATCTTTATGCCCATTCATACAAATGAACCCTCCTCCCAACAATGATAAATAAACATGCAGTGTCTATGTAACACCAGGCAACTGCGACAGCATTGAAACATGAATCCACCCTTTTGTATTAATTTATATACTGCTGAAATATCTTATATAGGGGGATAACTGATCCTGATGCTCGTATGAGTGATTTGCTCATACGCAGCTGATTTGCTGCCTCTGTGCTTGACTTTTAATAATAGATGGTGCTTACTGTTTTCATTCATCCCCTGAAATATAAATGTGTATAAAAATAATTTATATCTGCTTCATCCCCTGAAAATAAGCCCATATAAATTAGTGAGAAATTAAAGATACTATTATCTAGTTCTTCTGTGAATGTGTGGTCACAGCCTTGAAAAAGTTGAAATCCAAGTGAGAAAACTGACCAAGCGTGTTGTTAATGCCCTCTATGTCTTAAAAAAAAATGGATTCATTTGCTGCTAAGATCCCTTTGGATGAAAAGGGTCATGGGTTATTTGCAAACAAGTGTTATTTCTCTAGCTGTCATTACTCAAAACTACCGGGGGTAGGGGGGAAGGTCTTTATTGTCTTTACATTTCTTTCTGTATTCGAGGAGGCTCCAATTTGTCAGATCTCTGCTTTTAATACAGAATTCCTTTAAAAGCCAGAGGATATACCAAGCTCTCTCAGGAGATGACGAGACTGCTGATCTAATTAGGAAAGGATTCGGAGCATTGCAGCCTCCTCAGATGACTTCGCTAGAAGTTGTGGGTGCAGAGATGCTTTTGAAATTCAATCTGCACATCCTTTATGTGTGTCTGGCCCAGAGACCTCCAAGGAAGCCCCAGGACTCTGCAGAAAGTGGTGGCATCAGCACAGGACTAGCAGAATTTATTGTTTCTGAAGATAGGTTCGGTTTTCATACGAGATCAAAGGAAATGCCTTGATCACTTACAATCATGAGCCATCCTCTGCCATTTCTGACAAGTACCAGGTGCTAATTCTGGAGTCCTGGTTTAAAATGCCCTGCAGTG
Source organism: Haliaeetus leucocephalus (assembly GCF_000737465.1). Lineage (NCBI taxonomy): Eukaryota > Metazoa > Chordata > Aves > Accipitriformes > Accipitridae > Haliaeetus > Haliaeetus leucocephalus. The sequence goes on from NW_010972775.1 coordinate 16,948,661, forward strand.
GCATCTGAATAATTTATCTCTCTGTACATGTTCTTCTTTGTGCTTTTGGGCAGTGAAGCTACTTTGGTTACAGTGGTGCCAATTTTTTTTTTGGCCTCTGGAGCTACTTCCCAGCAATGGACCAAGGAATTTGGGCCTGTAAGGTTTGTTGACTAGTTTGGGTCCTTGGACAAAACATTTTGTATAAATCCCAAATCCCAGCTGCAAAAGTCAGACAGGGCATTCTATCTGTGTAGATATTTTGCAGATCTATACTGCCATGCAGCTTAGAGGAGTTCAGCAGCACTCTTCTTTTGGGCTGTGAAGGTTGGAAAGGATAATGCAAGTCAGGACCAAAGGGTATCAGTAGAGACTTGGAGAATCAGGTCTGGAGCAAAGCTGAGGTTCATTAATACTGTTGCTTTGGGATCTTGGAGTTGAATAAATGCAGCAAATAATTTTGCTTCAAACTTAGATGAATGAACATTGCTCTGTAGTGCTCCAGGACTGGAGGAGGAAGGCAACCCAGGCACTCTCAGACCAGAGAGCACGGATGATAGCGGGAACAGCCAGAGGGTACTTGTTAGGAGTGAAGTACAGCTGCAAGCTGTGGCAAATAGATAATTTTGCACAGAACTTTATATATTCCAGCCTGTGCTATTTCTCCCTTTATAAACAGCATCCAAGCAGCAAAGTCAGCAGGCATGTGTATTTGCCCGAGGCCAAATAGAGCTCTGCTGTCATCACTGGCTGTAAGGACTACCAGCCTAATTCGTACCCAACTGTATAGCCACAAAACCACTGAAGCTTCAGGAGCCTTGAATCCTTCCAATGCTCCTGTGGATTCAGCACAGGAAATCAAAATCCAACATTGTACACAAACATCTTGTGCTTTCTGCTGCTGCTCTGCTAACCAGATTAGGTTCCCCTGCTACCTTATTCATTTTGCACTCATTAAAGCTAAATTTAGAAATGAAGGCAACTCTTCTCCCCTCTGGGAAAGGTAATAGGGAGAATCCTTGTTGCAACAAGCCATGAGGAGGCAGAAATAGCATCTAGATTTTCACTCCTTTGAGCTGGAAACATGCACGGTTCTGCCGAGACAGAGAAAGAAACTTGCGCCCAGTTTCCTTCTGCATAGGACACGCGTTGAACCCTGGGTCTAAAGAAATTTGTGCAAGTTGTTGTTGAAAGTATGCAGAAAAAGGTTTCTTTGACCCAAATCACAGGCATGCAGCAGTGGCAAGAGATGTTAATTACACTGGCCAGGTCTAGTGGAGTGGTAGCTTGCTGCTGAGTTCGGACCTTGGGTTTGTCTCCAGCGTGACCCTGGCAGATGGGCAGTAGCTCCCAGATTTCAACTAAAGAGACTAATGCAAAGAGGTGTCTTCCACTCATTGGCCTTTATAGTCAATGATATCAGCTTTTTATGAAAAAAATAATAGTGATGTAAAATCTGTCTTCAGATTCTTATGAGCCGGAATCGGTGGGCAAGAGGCCCAAAGAGAGCTGAGCTTGGTGTGCAATATCTGCTCCTCTCCAACCAAATGGGGCATCCCTTCAGTTGTGCCTTTGCTAACAGCACAGCCGGAGCGAGGGGGAAGAGCTCAGGTCTTTTGGGCAGTCAAATGCCATCATGATGGTTGGGAACATCAGAAGGATCTCAGAAATCTGATCTGTGGTGTAACTGGCCATAATGCATCTAGGGGGAAATAATCTGAGCTATCTCTGTGTGCACTGAGTTTGGACTGGGCATAGTTGGATTCGCTCTTGACAGTTCTCCAATGTCATTAGTTCAGTGTGCAGTGGCAGCCAAAAAAAGCTTGCAAAATATTGGACACCATCAGGAAGGCCACTGAGAACAAGATCTGTTGTTGTTTTGCCTCCATATGAGACCTTGGGATACCCCCACCCTAGGGGTGGGATACCCCTGGATGGGGATATGGACCCCTGGTACTTAGCTTTGCCTTGCAGCTGTGGACAGCTGCTGGGTGCTGCTTTCACACAGCAATATGGGGAAAGGATGGGTTAATCTTGGGTTTGAGAGAGAGAGCAGCCAAGCCTGGAGATGATGCCATAGCTCACAGCATTCACAGAGGCTCTGACGAGGAGAAATGGACTGTCACCAGCTGTTAAACTCCAGAAGGTGGAAGAAGTTTGTCAAAAGACAAGTTCTGTGTCTGCATCTGTACGAGATCCCAGAGGCCTAGTGGGAAGTGCTGCTCCTTTCCCAAAAGATACAGGCTGAGCACCAGACCCTCTACCACCACTGAGGCTTGTGCAATGCACCTGCGCTGGGTAGAATTGCAAGCAACATCTTTTAGGAGCAAAAATGACGTGTTTGACCACCATGGGGAAAAAAATAGCAAGGAGGTCTGTCAGCACTTGATTAATGAAGTATTTCCCTATAGAGAGATCTGTGCACAGCTTTCTGCCAGGGACCCTGGCAATGCCAAGAATGAGGCATGAGATCAGCACCTCTTCCAGGGCTGAGAAATACAAATCCAGCAAACAAACAGAGCCAGCTTCACTGATAATTTCCAAGGGAAATTGCACTTACCAGCACAACTTGTTAGGCAGCAAAAGTTAGAGCAAAGAATATTGTTGGGTGAATAGTGTCTTAAGCCCAGGTTTTAATAATAATTTCCAGGTTTTTTCATAGCTGAGGTGAGGAGGCTGGTGCAGACACTCTTGTTCAGGTTGTTCCTGGTTAGCCTGAAGGTGTGTGTTTTGACTGATGTGTTGCAGCAGATTTAAGTCAAAGGCAGTGACTGGGACCACCTGAGCCTTGTGCCAACCCTCCACAGGAGGCTGTGTCCCTCCAGACAGGGACAGCAGATCCGCGAGTGACTCATGTCCCAGCACACCACTGCTTTTGGGCACGTGCTCTCAATTCACCAATCACATCTTCAGTTCAGCTTCACCGTGAAGCCGAAAATTTCCCTGGCTCAAGAGCTGGGTCACAACGGGATGGGCATCCCTGGCTTAGTGCTTGATGGCTGGAGAGTAGCAGCTTCTTTCCATCTGGTTTTGATCTGCTGCTCTAAGTTGCCTGGAGCCTTTCGGCAGCCTGAAGTTTTCTCTTTGTGTGATGAACTTCCCCCTGGTTCATTTACACTTGGTTGGCACTGGCCTCCAAGATGGGCTGTGAGTGCCAATGCAATTCCCTCGGGGAAAAAAAAATCTGCTTTGACTTCCAGGCAGAGATAGTGATTCTATTTCTAGAAAATAGAGCCATAAACCCAGCTTATCCCAAATAAATGCTATGCAATGTCTGTATTAAGTTGGGGTGGGGGCAGTTACGTCAAAAGATGATATTTGTCACTCACCTGTCTGAGTGCTGGGAAATGCTCTTTCCTTTATGTATTGAGTGCTTCATTTTCACCCTGCCCGCTTTTTGGCCTCACTTTTTGCTCAGATGAATTCTGATCTCAAGCCTGCAGAGCTCAGTAGAAATATATTTCCTTTTCTGTTCAGCACATAGGTCTGTAGCAAGAAAGAATCGTGGGCAAAGTTGCCTAATGGGCAAATATAGGAACGTGCTTGGGGTAGTTTGTGCCCTTAATAGAGCATGTATAGCAAGAAAGAGTAAGCTAAAAAATCATGTCTTTAACTGTCCATCTACCTGACAGGCACCTGGATGGGCACATTAGAAACCTGATGGATAGAATAGATGAGGCAGAAGTAACAGGCTACTAAATTACATGAAGTGCAGCCACAAATTGCAGGCACAAAAATAGGAAGGACAACTTAAAAAAAATCATAGCTTAACTATCCATTTCTAGACCAGTACTTGTGATGCTTGCAAACAGATATATCATTTGAGTCCAAAAGAGATGAACTATTTATTTAGCATGAAGATTGCCCCCGGCAACTGTGAATCGAAGGTTATCTAATGTCTTTGCCATAGGCTGTAAGCGTCTGGACAGTTAGCATATGCAAGGGAATTACTCACAGATAAGCATCCAGTAATTTATACAGAGCATTCCAGATAGAAACTTCTTCCGTATCAATTTCTGCCTGCTCTATAAACTGCTCCCATTTATCAAGCCGGCTAAATTCACAGGTGGGTAATGAGGGTGTGCTGAGATCTGTGTATACTTTATCAGTTAATATTCACTGAGGACCCTTTGACATGATTGGAGTAAATCTTTCTCTCCTTTTCTTTGGTTATGACCAGTCTATAATCTTCCAGGCTAAACACCATTCCCATGAACAAAGAATAATACTGAGACATAGGGGAAAAAATAATATGTAGAGAGAATGCATTTCATCTCACTTTGGAGGTAATGAGACAGTTTAGTATCACATGTCATTTAAAATCAGGTTTTTCTTTTTAATAGATTCAGTATCCCTGAAGAAGTGACTGAGAGATCAGTGCATGACATTTTTCCCCCAGGAAGAAAAATTTGAGGTTGACACAACTGGGGAGGCAGCAGAGTCGCTGTGATCTTCAGGAAGACAAAGGGTCGAGTCTTTCTCCATCAGGTAAATAACACAGACCTAAAGTTATACAAATTAAGCTAAAAGTTTCAAAACCAGTGTCTGTTAGATGAAGAGGTGCCTTCAGTGCCTATGTCCTTTAGCTGCAACCTGTAAGAGATTCCCTGCCCAGCTCTGCAGTGGAGGCAGTCCCAGCAATGTGCCCTGAGCAGTAAAATACCCCAGATTCCATTCATCCTTTCTGTGGGCTTTGTCTGCAACCTGCTGCCATTTGCCAGAAAATTCCTACTCCGTGCCCCGTTTTCCCTGTGCTGTGGCTGCCATGGGAATATCAGCTGAGGCAGTGTTTGAGGTTTTCTTTGGCTGGGAAAATCTACCGAGACTGGGAGTCTGGTGAGGACTGGATGGGTCCCAGTAGCTTCATTTTGTGTAGGCTGCCAGCAGCCCACTCCAAGCTATCCAAAATGGACGCACCGTTGTTCACTCAAACCAGACAGATGCTTCGCTCCTTTTGAGTGTGAGTGAGGACTTCAGAGTGCATCGCAAATGGACACAGCTCCTTTCTTGTATAACAAAGGTGTACCACCATGATCCCAGACAAGAGAGATGTTGCCACATACCTGGACAGAGTTCACACACAGCTCTTGTAAAAAAAAAAAAAAAAAGAAAGGTGCATAATGAGTCCTGGCACGCGCGTACTCAAGGCCATCTGTTAATGTGATCTGTTGCCAATTTGTAGAGCTAGGAACTAGTCTCTGCAGGTCACGGATGCCAAGATAAGATGGGCTTAGAAAAGGCACTTGCAGAATGTGCTAATGGCCACTGTTTATCAGAAAAAACCTTCCTAGCAATGAACACCATCACAGGAGGACTGTGCTGCTATTCGGTATCTGGGACCACATCAGCTGATACTGGTGGAGTGTTCTTGCCATTTCCTGATGTCTCTGTCCCTGCAGTGAAAACCGGAAAGTTATAATCCTTTGTAAACACAGCAAGAAGTAAACTTCTAACCAACCTACTCTATAAGTTATTCCAGTATTTTTCCTTCTGCTGCATGACTAGATTGTCCCTCATGGGACAAGGCTGTAGAGGAATTGATGTGTAACTGAGCATCCTTAGGAGCAAGAACAACGCAGGTTACAGAATGGATAAAGAGCCATTTTCACCTGTGGCAAGCACAAACGCCACCCTTACCTGTTCATCAGCTGTGTCTGGAATCTTACTTGAAGGACACCCTCGGAGCAGGAGCCTTCCCTCCCCTGCTAATCTCCAAAGTACTGGACCTAACCTCAGGGGACAGCCAAATAAGGAGGAATGAGCCAAGGTCACAGCTACCAGAAACCTTAAAAAACCAGTATATTTTTGATAAAAAGGGCCCTAAGCAAATCAGATTTATTTCCTAATCAGTGCCTGGTAATGTCATCATCATACATTTGCATAAGCACGATGTTTTATGCATTGTTTTTCTTTGAGCAGGTACCTCCTCATTTGTGTGCGCTTGCTGATGTGCTCTCAACCTGCCACAGGCTTCCCCAAAGCTAGTGTCTGTGAATGCTTCTCAGATGATAATTAGGAGTATTCACCCCCTCTACATCCTTTTTCCAACAAAGACTTGAAAAATGCAACCTTATTTTTATATTTTTTTTTTTCAGTTTTATCTCTTTTCTTCTTTGTTCAGGTACTGGCTGCATGGAGGGCAGGTGCCTTTTATCAAAAGACAAGGAGTTGTCTTCTCCTTCAGAAATGTTTATGTGCCTTCCACAACACCAAATTGAGGAAATAGATTACCTCTCAGAAAGCCATCTGTTTCAGCATCCTGTGAACTCTCAGGTTGGTTCTTGCATTTTAGAAGACATTTGAATCCTCCTGTGATTTCTCCCTTTCACCTGTCTGCCTGTCACAAAAATTATTCTGAAGGCTCAGTGCGCCCATTCAGACATGTCAGCACCTGAATTTCAAATGTTGTTTTAGGATTGCATTATTAAAATGAAACAAAACACAACAAACAGACAAACAAAACCAAAACCCCCCCCCCCCCCCAACTCCCTTCCTTTTATGCTTTAGGATGGATGAGCACAGACTAATGGGAACTGGATGAGAAAATGAGAACAGGTAGGAATTTTGGAAATATTTTTAATTATTTTATAGTAAACCAACATTTTTGGTGCCTAAACCACAAATTATGAGAAGAAATTGGTTTCCGTAGACAAATCTATAGCTTTCCAATGAAAAATTGAAATTTTAGGAAGATGGCCAACATATTGTGTGGAAGGAAATGTTTTGCTGAGAACACAAAGGATTTTTCAGAGAAGGGCTCCAGCCTGCCCCAGCTCCCATGTCTTGCTTGTGTACACACCACCAGCTGCAAAGCCGCAGGCTTATTTTTTGGAATAAGTTGTTATTGGGGAATGTGAAGATTCTCCAGACTCTAGAGTGGTTCTTCTTACAGTCCAGTTTGAGTCTTTAAAAGTTCATTTACTCCAATTACATTTTCTTCAGTTTGCTCACCCTCCTCTACTCATGTCAGAGCCACTTAGTCTCTCCTTAAAATCCAAGTGGACATAAGATGGACTAATGCCAAAAAAGCTCTCATCATATACCAAAAATACCCAATAAATAGCTTTCCCAGCTTTAAGACAATACATTCTCTGCAGTAAAATATTAAGTGTTTGAAGAGTGTACGCTGAAAATAGAGTTATCACAAAGCACATAGAAATTACTATTAATTGAAATGTGGTCCTTATTTTTGGAGTCATTAGTTGATGCAAGGGATATGATAATGGGATACAAAACTTTCCCCTCTGGATCATGGGTTACACTGTGATCCAGAGAATGAGTGACTAAAGTAATTAACAGCTGCTATCTGTTCAGTAGCATAACTGAAATAGGATTAAGCTTGTCTTTCCAACTCCAAACAGACCAGTGTCTCCATTACCAAAGCCACCAGCACAATTAGCACTAATGGACATCTCCTCCTGAAGAATATGGCATGTGCGCAGCAATTTCCTCTGTAGAAAAGTTACTTAATTGGTAAATTTTCATCCTGGAATCTAATTGGGATGCTTTTCACTGCAAGAAAGGCTCGGAATAACACTCCGTAGTGCTGTGAGGAATAACACAGCGTGGATGAGGGAGATGGGGAGAGGTTTCATCATCCGGGGGATGGCCTGTCCTCCCAGAAGAGTTGGACACTGTTTCTACCCCCAGTGCACAACCCTGGGCAAGCTCCATTGTCCCTCTGGGGCTATCTCCCTTCATAGCCTTGCTCTCCTCATGTCAGACCGGCAGCTATTTGCAACAGAGACCCTTACGCCCCGCACACCCTTGCTCCCAACATGAGATGCTCGCAGTTCACCTTCCTCCTGCCCCATTCAGCAGCAACCGCCTAACAGGGCCAATATTTTCATCTCTAATTGAATGATTTCTCTCTCTTCCTTCCTCCTATTTTTTAAAGAAGTGTCAGTGAAATCAGCGCTTTAAAAAAAGAAAAATAGATGAACTGAAGCGTCCTGAGCAGCAGTACCAGTACTGTTATTTTTAGCAGCGTCTCCCGTGGCTCAGAGCTGCAGCGGGTGGGAGGTCCTGGGAGGTGACCCAGTGAATCCCGGGGGTGGGCACAGGCTGCTAGCAGTTCGGCAGCTATAATGACCACCAGTCAGACAATGGCATTTTACTTTGTCTCAGATAAAAAACCCATCGTACCTCTGCAGCCCTCTCAGTCAGGGAGATGCCAGCACCTCGATTAAGCCACACTGGGTGGTACCCGCATTATTATCTGTTTTACAGGCAGAGAAACTGAGATGCAGGGAGATTAATTGACTTGCTCAGATGAGGTGAGACCAGAGAAAAACCCCAGAAGTGTAATTGCCTGTGCTAACTCTAACTGCCAGCACACACATCCACGTCTGGGAGAGGCAACTGGAGGAGTGGGGGATGTAGACACATCCCCAGAACAAAGCAAGAAGCCATGACTGAGGGTACCAGCGAGGTAGGAAACGGGGCTCCTATTTCTGTGTCATGCTATAAGCATCAGCAGCCTTGTTCTGGGATTGCGTGATATCCCGAGCATTGTTTGAAGTATGGGAATAGCAAAAAACAATTTTTATTTTTTTTAACTGGGAGAAAAAAAAAAAAGCTGTGAGCGGAGCAGCCAGCCCTTGGCCCCATCCCGAGCCTGTGCTCTCCAGGCTGGAGGCACCGCTGTGTCGCTTCTGCCCCTCTGGAGCAGCTTCAGAGCTACATCAGAGTTAATCTTTCCACTTAAGTGTTTTGCCTCCTCCCAGGTAAAAGAGAGGAGGTTTTGTTATACTAGCAGGATCCCACTGAGCCAAAAGTAGCATAAAACCCGCTTGCCTTGTAAACACGGCACAGCAGAAGCCGGGCGTCTTTGGGGGAGAGCCGTCAGCCCCGCAGCACTGCTGCTGCACGCCCGGCCCTTTGTCCAGGGGAGGTTTTAATGCCACTTTGGCAGGATAAGGAGCTTTTGTCACCGTTATTAAGCAAAGCCAATCACCATGCTGCTGAGCATCTCTGCAGGCTGCAAACATGCCTCGTAACCAATGGGATATCTAAGCTTACACTTTCACTTAGGGGAAGCTTTGTTCTTCATTGTTGAATTGAGGTAGAAAGGAGAGAGGGGTTTTCTCTTCCCATTCAGCAGCAGATGATGGAAGAGGCAAAAGTGAACATCAGTCACTTGTCCACAGCAATAGGAATTGATGGACTGTGGCCCCTTGGTATCCCAGCGGAGAGCTGAAGTTGCTGGGAGTTTCACAGAGGTTTGTCCCCATCTGAAATCCTGAGTTTGCTGTGCAAAATGGATTTTGTGAGAGCTCTGCCATTGTTGCTGCAGGGACCGTGACAAAGCAGGAGTGCTGGTTTTTGTTGTACCGTATTACAATGAATGAATAAATCGATAGCAATTAGGGCAGATATTTTATTGATTGACATCCCAAGGCAAACACTACATTTATTGCCAGGAGTAAAACATACTCCACCCCAATAACCACAGAGCCATAATTTGATACTATTAATATATGACATGGTAAATCATGGCACTGCCTCCTTCCATAGTCCAGCTCCATACACAGCAATACAAAACCTTTGAGAAGATATTTGTCTATCTGAACGCAGCAGCTGGAAGCTCTGTATGAAGCTCCCCAGGGACTTTCCCAGAGGCCAAAACATTTCATTATGTGATTGATCACTATTTTTCAGTACAAGATTTTGCAGAGGAACTTGCTCTTCCCTTTCACCCTTGCAAACCTTTCCCCCTTCCCCCTCTGCCGGTGGTCCCCCTTCCTTTCACTATTGTTGTACAGGATTTTGTCCCCATTCCCTTCAACTTCCCTTTCTGCTGGTTTCACTGTTCCTGATTTTCAGTCATCATTTGGTTTGGACAATTCTCATCTCTACTTCTTCGTTCCCCCAATTTCCCCTTTATTCCTCTCAAAAGTGAACGCTCAAATCTGTTGCTTCTTTGTTATGGCCTCTGATGTATACTTCTGACACCTCCCACTCAGTGTATGCTCTTTTTTTTCTTTCTGCCCACTGTCTTCCTTCACTGTCCATTCTACTTAGCATGATATATCCACTTGGCAAGAAAAAGGCCTTCTTAACTTGAGTTTATTAATTGGAATTAGCCAACCTTGTGTTTAGTTCAGATAAGCAAGTAGTTTTCAACTCCAGGTTTCTCTGCAGGTGTCTCTACCGCTCTCTTACACCCTTTGTTCTTAATTTTTTATTAAAGCAGGTCCTGGATTTTTTTTGTTTCTTACCACAACTTCCCTTCTATATAGTGAAACCCCCTTTTCCTACCTGTCAATACCCTTCACTTCCCACAGAGCTTTTTCCCAGAGACCATTCCTCAATCTGTTCTTCCACTGTCCTGCATCTTCTTTGCATTCCTTGTCCTGACTTCCGTCTGCATCCATGGATGACAGCTTTGTAGAGGGACACTCCTTGGAGGTTTGCACCATCCCATGTCCATGCAAGCTGCTCTAGAAGTGGTCGGTGTATAGCTGGAGCTCTTCTTGGCAGTGACAAGGTGAAGGCTTTTGGACGCCGGAGTCTGCAGGGTTATCTTTGCTAGGAGTGTTTGCAATACTTGTCAGGGAATTAATTTATTTTAAGTCAGGTTTCAGCAGGGCTGTGGTGGAAGCACAGGACGTGTGCCAGGTGCTCGGCACAGATCAGCAGAGGAAGGCTCCTCTTGCCAAGCCCTAGAGCCTCCTGCTCGGGTCAGACTCCAACTAATTGCTCTGTGACCAACAGGAGAAATGCAAGAACATCAGCATTTTCCAGTGCTGTATCCCAGGGTGAGGCAGGGCTTTGTACTGCTGTTTTAACTCTAGGCTACTCCTCACAAGCCAGGGGGTGGAGGATGTAAGGCTACAGAAACAAAGGGAAGAAGTTGGGAACCTGATCAGAGGAGAAGCAACAAAAGAAGGTGCAGGTGGCCTCTGAGAGACAACTCCAACAGCTCGTTGTAAAAACACACCCTCCTCCTTCCCTGCAAGAGGGCACATCTGAGAGCTTTATCGTGTTGAAGCAGTAGGGGTGTTTTTTTAATTAATTTTTAATGGACATGTTTTGTTTCTAATTTTCTTCTGTAGCCCAGTGACTCAAAGATTTTTTTGTAATTTCTTGTGTTGTGGCCCCACAGCCATGCACTTGGGATGGGTCCTTATTGGATGTACGTGAGGTCATTTGTGGTCTCACAGAAACTTACAGACGTGTTGCAGAGACTTTGTATTTAAATAAGGCAGCAGCAAAGAACAGATGTAACACGCACACCAGTGAAAATCAGTTCTCCCTGTCCATCTTCTCTCCTGTATATGTATCCCAAGCTCATATGCTCCTGGCTATATTTTGGTCTACTGTCCCAGCTCAGGTCAGGGGCCTCCTTACCTTTCCACTTCATCAATAAAAATTTAGAATAAATGTCTGCAGCATCTAATCCTGTATAATTCCCTTAGCTGGTTCTTGCTCAAAGCCCCAGTGAGGAAAAAAAAAAAGAAAAAGAAAAGTGCGTTTCGTAAGGTTAATGCCAGGTTTCATGTGCTCCAGCAGCAAACCCCACCTTGAAAGTTAATTCTAGTCTCTGTCCAGGATATCCTTTTGAGTCTTGGTTGAACAACTCCAGCTGTGAATTTGACTCCACCTCTCCAACTCAGACTGACTTCTGGGCACTTGTTAAGTTATTTTAGATCAAAACATCAAGTTCCTCATCCTACCCTTATGTCTAAACATTGATCGGGTTGTAAACAGATATCCTGAGACTGTTCAAAAACTCTGTTGGAATAGAAATAGGGTATCGCGGTAGAAAACCAGTCAAACATGAACTACTAGCACAAAGCTGTAGCTAAGAGCACAAATATGAGCCATGAATAAGTAAGGAAAGAGATTATAAGTAGTGCAGAGATGTTGCATCTGAATGGAATGTCAATGAGATTAGTTTTGGTACTTTCTCCAGTTTGGGCATCTAAAACTCAAAGAAAGATGCTCAAAAAAATTGAGAGAGTTCCAGGAATGATTTAAGATCTCAAAAGCCTGCTTTATTCTGAGAGGTTTAAGCCCTAATCTATTCAGCTTATCCACCAGAACGCAAAGAGCTCACTCAGTCACCGTCTGCAGCTTCCCACTTGGATTAGAGATTGCTCACATTTACGGCTCTTTAATCTTCTCGCAGTGGGAACTGATCCTGGGTACACTCACACTAGCAATATGGTATACTTTAGTGATGCAGGTAAATAAGCCTTTCAACAGCTGACCTACAGATGTGATGAAGTCTCTGTCACTTGAGATCTTTACATCTAGACTTAACATCTCTTTAGAGGGTGTGCTGTAGCACAGGCAGGACTTACAGGCATGCCTGCAGTGTAGATACTGCTGGAAAAGGTTCTGTGGTCTGGTTAAAAAAATGCTGTATAAATAAATTAGCACAGTCATTGCTTCAGGCCCTAAAAATCTATTAATACTTTCAATACCCGATTTCTGAAATAATCATGCCTTCCTTTTGCAAACCACACGCCTGAAACTGTGGTCAGATTATGAGTTAATTATGCTTGCGAACAGCTCTGGATTGTACAACTGAGAAATCCAAGGCAACAGAAACTTAATTGGCTTTTCCAAGGGCATCCAGCAAATCACTGGCAAAGCCAGGCACTGAACCCAGGGGAACTGGTGCTTCCTCACTGCATCTCACACTTCCACTGCTAATAAAAGTGATAGCATCGGGTAAGAAGTGGGGGCCTTTGAAATCTCCTGAAGGGCATGGTTTTGACTCAGCATTATCTGATTCTGTGCCAAAGGGAATATCTCCCTGGTGACAGTCCATCAATGGTAATTGATGAGCCTGGCTCCTGCCACAGACATGCCATATCTGATCACCCCACCCCTGAACTCCCATTCTGATGGACAGCCTTTTATTTGGATGGAGGAGAGAAGGTCACGTTCTGGCCCCTTGCAACTCAATTTTAGCAGCTGAATGGACCTGCCATCGCATTCTGCTTCTTTTTGACCCTATAATTCGTTGTGTTTAAGATTGTTCGATTTATTTCCCAGATCCACTCAGTCATCAAAGGTTAAACAGCCCTTGGTTTATCTATTAAAGAAGGCAGCAATTAGTTCCCCCACGCTGACTCTAAGTGAGAGTCGGGAAGGGACGAGATAACCTTGTCCTCAAAACTGCTGCAAGAGAACAGCACAAACACCCCAGTGCCTTCTTACAGGTCCACAACGATTGCCCACCTCAGAGAAAGGGATTGCTTTCCACCATGCAAGCAGTTGAGTGAACATCCCCAAGGGGCCCGGCTAAACATCTGCTCTGAATAAAAGCTGGGGGGAAAAGCCGCAAGGTTGGCAAGCATCGCTGCAGCTCAGGCAGGTGCCCGGGGGTTGCTTTGTCGAAGGACAGTGCTGGGAGCTTGACTAGTGCATGTCGCCTCTGCCTGGCAACCCAGCGGAGGAGAAAATGTCATAGAATTGGCCTGTCAAAATGACGAAGCTCAAAAAGCTTCCACAAAGCCAGTGCAGTGCAGAAATTCAAGCTGTCGACAAAACGCTTGAAGGAGCCTGCCGGGACAAGAGCCCATGAGCGCGCTGAAACTTGGGGAGGGAAAACACCGGTCCCATCCCACAGCACTTCTCCTGGTCTGGCCAGGAAAGTCCCTCCCGTATATTTGTTTGTTTGTTGGTTGGTTTGTTTCCAGATTGATTATTAAAGTGAAAGTCACACATTAGCTCCTCTGACCCCTGTGGAGATCATTCCTCAGCTTACCACAACCACCCTGCTGAGAAGGTAATTTTGCCAGTGGGCCCACATCTTTTCCTGGCACGCTGCCAGGCACCCACCTGAAACAGTCGATCTTTGCCCTTGATATTTTATACTTTTCAAATAGATTTCCCATTAGTACCTTCTTGCTTAGTCATCATTTAGCCAACACAGGTAGCTCTTCCTCATCTGTCACCATAAATCACCCCCTCCAGACCTGTATATTTTTCAGTCCCCTTCTGTGAGCTTTCCTCGGTTTATCAATTTCTTCTGAGACTGGACTTTAACCATGTTCTAGTCTCCACTACAGCCTCCGGGGATTACTTTGAAATGGTTTGGAAAAAGAAAAACCAAACAAACCAAACTTGCGGCTGTTGCAAACAGCACCTGGGTTGACCAAATCCCTTAGGATTGTGAAAACCTTTGAAACTAAACCCTCAATGAGCACCTCTTGAGGGTAGGAAAGGGGAGCTCAGTGTGGCATTTCTGACTCAGAAGCCCTGGTTTGGTTCATTAGGATCCCCAAGCATATTCAGGTCCTCAGAAACTTTAGGTGCTTAAAGCCCACTGAATCCTAAAGTAAAAGAAAGAGCCTAGCTGCTTTTGAAGATCACGGCTTCAGGCTCTCTGTGCCTCAGCCACCTAGCTTGGAGCTGAAATCAGATATGCATTGATTTGAGATTAAACACAGTTTTCCAGGAGATTAACCAGGAGTTTTCATCGCTTGGTGGTGGGATGGGGTACCATGGGGAAGGAGGACATCAGTCACGCACAAAGAATTGAGGTAAGCGATGAAATGTCCCGATCTGTGTTAGGTTGGATGATGCAAAGTTCTCTTCTGTCTTTAAGCATTAATTCTCTGTGAATCTGTAAAATGGAGTTAGCAACCATCCCTTCCCCACAGGGCTATTCAAAGAATTAAGACCACCAGGCAATGGATGGTAAAGTAATCAGGGCTTCTCTAGATATGTGAGATAGTTAGATTGACTGAGCCCCCGTGAAAGCAGCAGAATCATTTTGTGCAAGACTGGTGATAAATTGAATGAGAAGGCTCATGCAGCCCATCTAGTAACAGCTGGCCTCTGCAAAGGCTCCAGCAAACAAATGCTGCGAATGAAGTCATGAGATGATCTCTCTTCACAGAAAAAGAACTTCTCTCTTTCCCTTTTTCCCCTCTTTTATACCAAGGTCCGCCAAAAACCAAATGTACTGGCAGCTTTTTAAGAGTGGTTGTTTTTCAGAAATGCTAGCTCACTCACTTGTTGGCTTTTCAGCTTGTTGGAAACGGGGTTAAATCTAGGAGGTGAAAAACAAAAAAACAACCTGAAAGTGCCCTCAGTATACACCAGGACGAATGAGGAGCATCAGATGGCAAAACAGATGACATCCGATGCCGGCTCTCCCCTCTATCCTCTTTCTGAGCCAACCAATTCCCTCCAAATGACAAAAATACATGCTATTTTTGCCTTCCTGATTAGTTTGTTTCAGTAAATCCCACTTCACAGATAGACCCAGCTCACTTTAATTAGCTTTGGCACATTGACAACGAGAGGGAAGAAAACACCACAGGACAGTGCTGTCCGGACACACATCGCCAAGCAGTGACAAAAATAAACCATTTTGCTACATAACAGCTAAGTGCTTCCTGACTGCCTGCTTTTATCCCTGTAAGCCTTCTACCTAGCTGGTGAAATTAGTCTGACCAATCCAACACTTTACTGAACAAAATCTGTTTTTCATCTCTTACTAGTAAAATGTTCTAAGCGCAGCAAAATCAGTGGCCATTTGGAGTTGGTTTTTCTTTGATTTTTTTTTTCCCTTTAACAGTCTCTCCTTGGTTCCCACATCCCATAGTATATTTTGTCTCCTGCCTGTTCAGGGCAATCTGGTCATTGCTAGGCAACATGTCATCATAAATATTTCATCGGCAGAGGAGTGTTCAGAGCTGCAGCCAAAAATCTTTATCTGGAGCCACGTCCCCGGTCCCTTTTTCCTCACGTACCCTCAGGGGTGCACGTGGGCAGCAGCGCGCACCGGCTCTGGACACCACGCGGCAAGGGCATGACCAGGGCTAAGGCAAGCCACGAGCATCGCTGGGAAGAGGTGTGGGCTTCCCACCCAGCATCAATGCCTGACTCAACGCACAGGAGTTGCTGCAGGTTAGAACAGCTGGAGAAAGCTAGTGCATCCTGCCCTGCGCAACATCCAGGGGTTTGGTCTAGATATTGGCCCTCAGAAGCAGGTTTTGGCAATTTGATGATGATTTTGTGCATGTGTATGCATAGTGGGGAGAACAGGGTGGGAAGACGGAGGATGGTTGCTTGTAGATGAACACCGGGTTCCTGACCTCGCTGAGAGAGGAATCGGCATCTTGCAACAAAGCAAAACACAACCCCAAACCAGACTGTGGAGTGCCATGGGCGTTTTCATCCTTACTTCCAGGACCTCCAGAGCTCTCTATCCCAAAACAGCCACATCTCATACCTCTCACTCCCTCTCTCCTTCTCCTCCGAGAATGATCCCACCTGGAAGGTGTCACCTGAGCAGCAGCTGAAGCTCTGGAGCTGACTGAGCAGCTCTTACTGGAAAGTTGCTTCATTTTGTCAGTAGAGCCTTAACTGTGGAGAGAGTTCCTCCTCATGCAGTTGTCTGTCACATTGTTGTTTTTTCACAGTTACCTTATCTATAATGAACCTGGCCTGCCCGTCTTTCCGTGGCTGTGTGGCTGATTATTGCTGCTGTAAGAACTACTGAATCAGTATTAGGAGCCTGGCATTAAAGTAGGACCACTCTACCTGGTGGGCTGCCTGTTTCTCAACTGTGCATGCAGAATGGGGGCCCAGAACCCCTGGTGACCCCCAAAAAGATTGGTGTTGTCTGGTCTCTGTTCAGAGGCTGTCTGGGACTATGGCAATGGGTGGTATTACAAGAAAGCAGCCACGTGGTGACATCTTTATGGCAGAGGTTACCTACAGGTGCCAAAGAAGATGCACTAAGAGGGTGCCTTTGGGTGGCAAAGAACAGCCTGGGGGTGAGAATACAGCATCTTGGAAGACACATCAATAAGATGCAGCTGTTTCCAGTTACTGCTGATTTTTGCAAGCAGCAAAGGTATCCAGCTTGGGTCCCACTGGAGTTTAAACTCAGGCTGAGGTAGGACCCAGAGCCTTACACAGAAATGTAGTCTTTTTATGCTGATTGTAAAGCAAAGTCTTGCTGCCCTAAAAAGCAACCTCTCTATTCATTCACACTGACCTTAGCAGCTGATCCACCACTCCTTTAACTCATGATTTGGAAAAAGGTTTTGTGGTCATGGCACCCTGAAAGGTCCAGCCCTCCTCCAGAGGAAGATGAGCACCTTCTTCCCCTGGTTCCAGAGGAGACCGGGCATGGTCAGCCAGGACCTTTCCTCCAGGCTGCTCTGCAGTAAAGCCCCTACCTCAGCCTCCCTGCAGGACCGATCTATGCCTTCGAGGCACCAGCTCATCCAAGATTTGCTCGATGCATGGAAGAGCTGTCAGACTAATGGAGTACTCTTCTGTCTAGACTCCCTGTCGAGCCAAGTACAATCTTAAAACAAATGACCTACTGCAACAGACTAGTGCTCATGCCTGGATGTTAACAAGAGCAAAGACAAGGGGAGGGAGGTATTCTGAGTTTATCTATTTGCGTTCTTCTTGCCCTATGAGGTGAACTTGCAGCTGTTGATATAGATCTGATGGTGCAGAATTTTGCCCGCTAGAAGAGCAAGCTCAGCACTTGATATGTGCTGCCTCCCATGGGAGTGGAAAAACCATTACTCAGGCAACAGTGTTACACCTCTGATTGGGATGCTTTCATCACATCTGCCTGCAATCATCAATCAAGATTTTTATTTCTTTGCAAGCCAAGAAATAGGTGAGGTTGGAAGAACTCCTCTGGAGATACTGTTAGCTGAAAGAAGCAGGCAAGAAGGATATGAATATATTTCTAAGCCTGTGGGAAGCGTAATGATTTCTGATCAAAACATCAGCATTTTGTAGCTCTGCAATTTTTTTTATTTTAAACATTTTAAGGGAATTTTATTGCCAGAAAAAAGTGCCCAATACTTGGGCATATGGAAGGGGTCTGATGCAAAGCCACGTTTTCATTAAGTGAAAGATATGGAGACAGGGAATTACCCTTTCCCAGTCTTTCTCCTAAGTTCTCGAGGACAGTGCCAGTGCAGTGGTACCTACTGGATGTTCCTAGCTAAATGGCACCAGCTGATCTCAGCCTAGCTAAGAAGAGCCAGCTTGTTAGTAAGAGTATTTCACCCTTGCCCACAGGAGGTTAAACTCTTGAAATGGCAATGCCACAGTGCCCTAAGACATGACTCACCTATGCTGCAGACAAAATGTCTCCAAGTGTAGGCTTCTGATGTGGCTAGAAAGTGCCCACTGGACCACCTGGGACCTGCGTGGTACCAGGCAGGCTGGCAGGGCTCTTGCAGGTTGCTGAGGAGGTGGCTGTGCATGCAGGAACCACAAGGGATGCGCTGCTTGCCCTGCTAAGCTTCACCCCTGAATTTGATGGTGCCGTGCTAACAACTGAAGCTGTAAGTCTGTGCTTCTGGTGTGTTGTCAATCCTGCTAGTCTTCCTCCCCACCACCCCAAGGCTGGCAGGGAGTGCAGCAAGATGTGTTGAGATGGCACAGCCTGACACGGCTGGTTTTTTGCAGTCTTTTGTCTTTACAGTTTCAGTGATGAGCCCTTTGCATTAGGACGTTAGACCTCATCACCATGTGATTAAAATTAAGCAAAGGTGTGTCTCCATGGTGCAAAGGTGCAAGAGACACCAAAGTAGCCCTGTGGGTGAGAAATAATACACGTTGACTTCCAGGGAGCAACATGTGCATGCAGCTCAGATGCCAATAGTGCAGATGCTGCTTGACTCAGAGCTGGCTGATACAGCTCTGCAGAGCACTGAATTATGCTGTATAGACATGGCCACGGTGACAGCAGTAAAATGTCAGAGACCCGGGCAGCTGTGAAGCTGAGACAGACTCCTCTCAGTCTGCTGGCTCACACTGAGGGACAGAGTAACTGAGACCCTGAGTGCGAGGAGAAGCATGCAGCGCTATCCTGACTGCGTAAGGACATGGATGGTATTGCTAATGTGGGGTTCATCTATCCTGGGAGTGCTCTGGTGGTAGGAAATAACCTTTAGGAGTCATAGTAATCCACTAGGCTGTGGAGGGACTCTTGGGATTAATTGCAATTGGCCAACAAGATGGTCCCTGTCCAGCATCAGTGAAAGGCATATTTGGTTATCTGATTAGTTCCCAAAATTTGTCAAAACTATATCTGGAGATCCTGAACTTCCCCAGAAAGGACAAGTCCATGAACAGAACTTTTTTTTTTATAAGGATGTAGAGAATGGTTGTACTCAGCTGAACCAAGCATCTGCTTTGCTCTGGCTTCTGTCTGTAGCAGTGACCAGCAGCAGAAGCTTTTTTTATATAGGAAGAGAGGAAAAATTTCTCTGTGTCCTTTCACCTTTAGGCAGTAGTAGTGTATGCACTTCTTTGGGCAATGTTTAAGTCTTTCTTTTTAATGGCTCTTGACAGTTTTTTCTGGGCATGAATATTTTTGGCCTCTGTGTAATCCTGTGGCAATATATTGCACAGTTTAAATACGTGTGCAAACGTACTTATTTTTTCTTTGCTTAAGTCTGCAATTTGAGAATTTCATTTGATGATCCCTTGTTCTTCTGCTGCAAGAACAGTGAATAATTGTTTCTTACTCACCTTCCCTCTGGCACACTTTGATACAATTCCAGTTCTCCCCTGATTTTTCTGTGTAGCTATACTGTCATGTGGGCAAGTTGATCTAGCCATACTTAAACTACCTTCTGTAGGTACCAGCAGCAGTGACAGTGGAGGGATGTGGATGTTGCCATGAGTCAGTAGACCATGAGTTTCTACAGCTTACAAAACTGTCTATTCCATTGGACCTCCACTATCATTGTTGTCCATGCTCAATACATCAAACCTGGCATAGTTATGCCTCCCGAGATTACAGTCTATCTCCATTAGATAGGGTGGGACTCCAGTTCAGAGTTACTCTTTTAGTGGTGGTGGCTGAGATGTGAATGTCTATTAGTGTGACATAAAGGCATGCTGAAGGCCCAGATGATATTTGAAGATTCAGACTGGATATTGACTGCTAACAGCATCTCAACATGGGAATTGTACGGTTTGAAAACCCCTAATTTTCAAAAGTCCCTGACGACTCTGTGCTAACCTTTAGCTGACTTTAAAAATGAATCCAGCCTGGAAGTACTCTGCAAGCACAGAGCTTATTATTGTGACCACTTTAATTCTTCTTGGTATTGTACAGGGAAAAAAAAAAACACTGGTAGTTTTTTGCCCCAAGCAATCATATATAATATATAGTGCAGGGTTGAATCCCTGCTTGCCTACTTCTGTATTGTCAGAAACTCAGCTGAAGTCAACACTTAACTTTGCAGAGCAGTCAGCCTCAAAATACACACAGCAATCTGTATGTTGTCACCCCCAGAGTTAAATGCCTCCAGATACTGAGGGCAAGTCAGGGCCAAACCCATTCCGGATCTCAGCTGGAGAAGCCAGTCATGAATCATCATGGCTTAATGAACGCTGTGCTGAGGATTATGCATGGATGCAGGAGGTAGCATCCAAATTCTCCACCAGAAATGAACTGATTGCTTTGATTTTTCATGTTTTTTGAAATATGCAAATGAAGGGAGTTCTCCCCGGCCCCAGAGTTCAGAGGAATATTTTTGTGTCAGGATTTCTGTTATATTACAACATTTGATTTGGGAGGGCAGTCTCACCTGCTGCTAACTCTTTGTAATGGCGAAATACAGACTTACAATGAGGTCACTATCCACTAAAATTTCTGTTTAAATTGTCACCTTTAATTAAATCATTTCATGTATTTGGAGGACTAGCCAGTTGCAGTACAGTCTCTTTGAAGGGATTTTTTTCCAAATATTAGACCATTAGACAAATGGTTTCATTTTACGCCAGCTGAGCTCATCTCTCAGAAGAAATACAAGAGAGCTTTTTGTTTCCCCTAATTATGGGGCATGGGAAGGCACTGAGAATGATGTGGTATCACTAAGCAAGGCATGGCATGTGATGCAGGCACCTCGGGAGAGGGCATTAGAGAGGGACATGGTCTCTAGCTGTGTAGCACCTTTTCCCTTTGAATAGGGGACAGCAGAGAAATTCTGGATGGAAAAGTGCCCGTTGGTTCTGTGGTCCATCTTTATTCTGTCCGGTCTGGAGTCATCCTGATAAAATCTCCAGTGCTTTTGTCCCTTCCAGTCGCAGGCTTATGCCCATTTCCGTCAGTTATAAGAATAGTCCTTCATTGACTTCTCCCATTCAGCCCAGATTAATCTGATTTTATCTCATGCCACCGGTGATTTTTCTTCCTTTCTCTAAAGAAAAATCCAAGCAGGGTAGTTTAGGAGCCTGTATTGGCAGGGAAGAGATGGGCTAAGAAGGGCATTAAAGCACTGGCGTAACTGAGGGGAGAGCTCAAAGCTGATGTTGGGGGAGCAGAGAGCTTATTCCTCTGACCTTCTCTCAGGCCATCTTTGTCTTCAGTATTTCCCAGGTTCCTCTCAGCTGTGGTGGCTGAGTCCCTTATCACTGGCTCAGCAGACCGGCAAAGTTTACCAAGGACCAGTGGCTTGGATGGCTGACAAAAGGCAGAAGGTCTCGGATGTAAAACAACTGCCCTCCATCGCTGCAGCATCATGGAGGAGGGGTGGCATCCTTGCTGCTAAGGCAAAGCCAAACAACACTTGGAAAACAAGCTGACTTCCACTAGGAGAACATCCTTATTTGTTACAAGAAAGGAAAAACCTCTTTAGCCACATCAGTGAAGCAATGTCCAAGTGTTCTCTTTAATCCTCCTTAATCATGGTGTTGCTGATTAACATTTGAATAGAGCTTCTAATTAGAAAGAAGAGACACACACAACCTCACCCTGCTGAGGAGGTGAATTCTCAGCTCCTACCACTCATTCCTGCATATGCTATGCTGATTAAGGCTTCAACAGGACAATGATTAAAGAGGCCACTGCCACTTTGCAACCTCTCAATAGCAGAGCTACATTCAAGGATTTATTTTCAACTAAAACTTGAATAAATGTTTTGCAAACGTGAGCCACTCCTGCCGAATAGGAAGAGCTTTTGAACGCTTCTGAAGCACAATTCCATCTTGTTCGTTGCTTTATCACACTGATCTCTGCCTGTGAAGAACATACCCTGTTTGACCATAATGTATTTCAATTAGGATCATGGTTTAAGCATGTGTATTTCACTTGTTCATCTATTTCATTATTCAAAAAGCAGCTGAAGCCTGGCGAAAACCTCAAAATTGTGCTATTGAAAAATCACTTCTGCCTTCTTGGGCAGAAATGTTTTGTTTAAATTCTTCCATCCATTATATAATTTGTCACAGTTACTAATTTGCAGTAGGCCTAACCAAAGTCTGGGCTCTGTTGTGCTAGGAAGTATCCACATTCAAAGAAAACCATATGCCTAATCTCCTAGGAGTTTTTGTTCTCTGCTTGAGTCACTTGTATCTTAGAAAGGCAGCTCTTCTATGCCTGTCCCCATTACTGAGCTGGGGAACAAAATGGTCACGATTGACCTAAGCCTTCTCAGAAATGGGTGTACAGCCACATACTCAACAGCACCTCCTGGTTACAGAGTGCTGGCAATGAATTCCTGCTGCAACAGCTTGAGAAATTACAGCCTCCAGCTGTTTAGCTGCCTGTCTGCCAAAGCTTCTCTCCCCTCAGCTCAGCATCTCAGCCTCTTCTGCACGCGGGTCTGTACCTGGTAACATGTGGTGATGGTGGCTTTGAAGAAGGATGCCAGAACCTGCTCGCGTGCAGCTGAGGTCCAGATCCATGCTCTCCTCTCAGGAGGAGGCAACATCCTAAGCCACTGCAGCAACATTCACATAAACCCATCTTTCAGGTGTCTTTCTCTCCCAAAGATGCTGACTTAGGCCATTGGGAGACCTCCTGCAGCACGATGCAGTAGGGGCCTATTTTTTCCTGTAGACATTAAGTTAGGTAAAGAGAGATGGGAAATGTTTTGTGGCCTACAGCATATGGAACAGATGCTTTGTAGACCCTTCTACACCAAATCCCCTTTGTTGTCCTCATCTTCCTAAATAGAACTGCAAAATCATCCTTCTCTCAGAACTAAAGACATCTTCATAAATGGGACCTTGACAGTATTTTCCATCCAGGTACCCAAAATTGGGCTTTGTGATACAAGTAGATTCATTATGAGGAGGCACTGAGCTCTTGTAGCTTGAAATGGTTACCAGACAATGGGGAACAGAGGCAGAAGCAGGTGAAAAGGGAGAGGCAAAGCATGCAGTGTAAGATCGATGGATCTGTTTCAACTGTGGGGGAGAAGTAAAGAGATTTTACACAGAGCTACGGAAGGAAATAATCTCTAAGGGATCCTTCACTTCAGAAGTGCCTTTTCTGTAGTGCTGGGCCATAGGCACCTAAATAGGCAAAAAGGCAACTAGCCAGCCTGGTTTTTTTTTTTTCCCAGTTCATCATAAAAGCAACTTTGTAATAGGTGTTTGGTGAATGAATTGCAACTGGTAGCACTTGGGAATGGATATTTAGCTTTCACTGTGCTGGAACTACTAGCTGGGCCCATTCTACGTGAAAGCGCAGCAAAAGCACGGTCAGCTCCACATCCCACCCGCAGATTCCAGCAGTAGATACACCTCCAAGGTATGTCTTGGGGTGCACTAACCCCTGAGCCTGCTCTGAAAAACTCATCTGTGGCTGCACATCCAGCACCTCTCTCTTGGCTCTGCAGCAAGGTCTGGTCTTGAAGGTGCCTGTACAGCTGGACCCACCAGACAGCAAAGACCTCAACAGTAAATAATGTTGGTTTACTTCTTTGCCATTTATTTTGTCTGGCATCTGGAGTGGTTTACCGAGTATCACTCTATTTCTGAAAGTAGGAAGTGAATGTTATCTGGGCATGAGAGCCTGTATCACCCAAATCAAGCTAAATTCAGAGCCGCAGCCCTCAGCTACAACCCACCACCACCACCCCCCGCCGTCAGGGGTATGCCCTAACCTGACTGGGGGTTGACCTCTAAGGCAGAGAGACTCCTCTGCCGTGGCGCTCGTCAGGACCTGCCAGCCACACCGCTGAGGCTCATTACAGAGAGAGACGGCACTTCCTTGGCCTGGTCCATCACTTGGTGCCACAGGAGCTCCAGGTGGCCTCAAATGCCTGCAGCTGTCAGAGCAAAATGGAAAATTGTTCAATTGACTTGACATTTAACTTCCTACAGCAGCCGCACGGGAGGAGAAAGAAGGAGAGAAGAGAAAGGCAGGAGAGAAAGGGCACAATTTGTTGAAAGACCCTTTTTAAAGGAAGAAGCAAAAAGCAAAATGAGGTGGCACCCACCCACATTCAGAGCTTATCTGCAGAAGCCTGAGTTCACACACTCCAGTAATGATCATCATATAAATGCAAAGGCATCTCTGCCATTTAGCAGCTGTTTCCTGGATTTCAAGATAGCTTGTTCCTATGGGCTAGACAGTGACAACCTCCTGCACAAGTGCAGCAGAAAGACATGCAAAAAGACCTCTCCTTGGTCTCTGTCTGTCCCCTGAGAGCTTCCCAGTCCTGCTAATTGGATTTGCATCCGGCCTTCCAGCTCTGGGACTGCTCATGCTCAGTGGCCAAGTCAAAAAAGGAGCTTAGAGACACCACAATACACTGGAAACACGCTAACCTCTCCCAGATCTGCTCTTGGGAAGCTAGCCCTCATCAGCACCCACCTGCCCAGAGAGGTCCTGATAACCTGCTACGGGCAGGTGAATCCCCACTGTGATGGTGCAAAGGCAAGAGCCTCCTGAGTCCTGTACTCATTACGTTACCCCTCTTGATACGCGTGGCTTTGGGGGTCCTGGTGTCCCTGATTGAAATTCAAAACTGCCAGTGACTTCTTTCCCCTTCCATTAACTTCCTAATGTGCCAGCTATTCTGGGATTATGCCCTGTCAGAACCAAGGGCTATTCTTGGACCACTCTGCTTATCACACCCAGCAACAGCAGCCTTCACTGACAGCTCCTGCAGTTGCAAAGCAAGGACGGGCAGGCAGGAATAATTCCCCAAGCCAAGGCAATGCAAGTAGAGCTGTGGCTCGCTCTGTTTGGACGATCTAACTCCAGAGAGCAGCAGCTGAGATACAGCAGCAAAGCAGGGAAAGAGAGTTTGGAGTTTAATGCCTCTGAAGGCAAATTCGCCAGCATTTGAAAAATTTATGGAGCAGTGAAAAGTTGCTTGCTTCCAACTAGAAATAAGGAGAGTTTCATGTACATGATGAGGTGGAAGGTCTCTCTTAGCCATTCTGCACCCACTATGCATGCAAGGATGTTTTTAGTGACAAACTTGGTCTCTTTAGGAAGGAACATGTTTCTAGCCCAGGCTAACAGGGACCCAAATTACTGCCCACTGGCACTGGGAGGAGATATGAAATAAATTGGTTGGGGAAACCCTTACTTTTAAAAGTAAAAAATAACGTGGCTTATAATGTAAAGGTCAAAGTTGAGCACTGAAGGCTAGTGACTCATACGCAATAGAAATTCAAATGGCATAACAGAGCAATAGTGGAGCAAATTGCTGCAAAATGCAGGACCTGGTAGGTAGCAGCAGGATATTGAAAACGAAGCTCACATAGTGATTTTAACAGGTTTTGAAACTTGCTGCCATAGCTTGTTTTTGATTGCTGTGATTTTATTTGGGGTCGTTAAGAGTGTCAGGTGCTTAGGCTCTCTGTGGAGGTGAGGGGCATATTCAGCTTATGCTTATTGTACAACCAAATTAACAATAACCTAATAAATAATAACTAATAAAACCAAGGTTTAATTATGTGAAACCCTGAGTGCGTTATGAACTGAGCAATCCTCCCAGGAGCAGAGGCAGCCAGAGGAAGGATGAAAGAAGAGGATGTACAAGAAACTAATGTTAAAATAGCTGCTTTGCTGCCATTTTATTGAGCTCCTTAGGTATGCGTGTGCCACGGTCAACTTGGCAAATCACTCAGTACAAGGCATTAAAAATGCAACAAAATGCCTTAAAATGTCTGGAACAGGATTACAGGTACCCCAGAGAGAGAGCAAATGAGTGCGCCTCAATACAAGGGAACATTTTTGGTTAAATGCAAGTGCAGCTGGTCAGAAATCCCTGCGCAAGGGCTTTTCTCTTGTCTCCTGGCTCTAGGTAGGCTTGGATGCGTAGGGGGAGGATATGTTTATTTTGCTGGAGGCATGCTCCAGGAGGGAGAAGGGCGTGAGAGCCCATGCCTCCAGGTCCTGGCCTTGCAAAATGCAATTCCCAGGCTTTGGCATGTCGATATAGCCTGTTACAAAGAGAAAAGTGTTTAGAGAAACCGCAGTAAGGTCCTGCCTGTCATTAAAGCTGGATCTAATGGCAGGAGAAGATGGAGCTAAAGTTACTGTGGGTGATCCTGTTGCACATGGGATCAGGTTTTTCTCTCCCACCCTACTTGTGCCACCAGCTGAGCTTTGCACGAGCAAGAAGTAGCAGCTCTGGTTCTTGCTTCATCGCAGCCAGGACAGCCGAGTGGTCCAGGCTCTGCCCAGCCCCGCTGCTCGGCTTCTATACAGGAAGGTAACGTTTTTATTCCAGGCCACTTTACCAGGCACGCTTTCAAACCTAATTAAGCTTAGCGTTATCATTGTTTTTATCACATTAAGATCCCACTTGGCTCTCAGCAGCACAGACCACAAAGTCAACACTGCATCTTTAAACAGAAACAACAGATTTTGGTTCAATTAAAAATTCATTAAAATGTAAATTAGTTTGTAGGGTTCTTTCCTTCTAATGCCTATTCAGTGTGGCACTCTAATGGCGCAATGCATTAAGGGGAGGTTAACTCAAAGCACAGAGACAAATTGCTCTCTATATACTCACCTGCTTAAGTGATCTTGGAAAAGAATTTAACCCTCTTCCCTCATCCACCGGGGTTTCCGCCTTATTCCAATTATTTGTTATGATCTTTCTTTGTCATGCTTTCTTAAGTCTAAACTGAATAACTGACCTTATCCTGAAGCTTTGCTTTCCCTTCTTCTTTGCGATTCTCCTACAGCTCTCAGGGAATTCTTTTTCCCAACAAGACCTATCCTGAAAGCCAGTTGTTTCTTCCCAAACCCTGTTAGATGTGCCAGAATAAACTTCCTGGATGTTTCCCTTCCAGCAGTTGCACAAGATACGGTGATTTAACCACACACTTATTAAATCATCTGTCACTTCTAATGCGCTATGAAACCACGTGTGAACATTATTATTATTATTTTCCTTATCGTTGTAAACTCAGTCGCTATTGCAAATTCATTAGGTGTCGTTAATTGCTAACAACATATTCAGAACGTATGGTAAACGCAATTTAATTGAGAACTAATTAACTTGTTATAGTTATCTCATTACATGCCAATTAAACTTTTTAACATTCCTTTTCAGTAGATAAAGGAACAGTTAAAATCCCAGGGACCAAATTCAGAGCTGGTGTAAGGGGGGCAGCTTTGCTGCCTTCCTCTGTAATGCATTTGCTGACAAGGGGGTTTGCTTTGCATCTTGCATTTTTGTAAGATTAAGGGAAGCCAAGGGAGTTCAGGTTAATTTAGTGTCTCTCTGAAGAGGCTGAGAACTTGCAAAAAAAACTGCCTCTGATGGTGATTTTATGTTTCATGAGAGGAACTGAAGGACCAGGGCCAGAATTTCTGCTCTGCAGCTGAATCAATCTACAGGTTTTGGTAAACCAACTTCCAGCTTTTCCCACATCTGCAAATCATATGGGGGAATATTTACATACTAAGCCTGATCCAGCATCCATGCAAAGGCATCCCTTGGTCGTGGGCTTTGGATCGGCATCTTTGTGGTACATAATTTCAGGGGACTCTCTCCAAACAAACTCCAGCTGATCACACACAAGAGAGTTCAAGGCAGCATGATTGACTGTACCTGCCCCCTACCAGCTCTGTGATCAAATCACATTTGCCTAGTTTATGTTTCTCCCCTTTCTCTGCATGAAAGTGTCAAGCAAACAAAGGAGAGAGAAGTAATGGAGAAAAAAAGCAAAGCCATGTGAGTACAAAGTGCTTCCCAAAGACACAAAATAAGCAGCTGGAAAAAAATGGGAACAATATTGCCTTTAATCTCTAAAATAAGCAGGTTCAGTCATCTTAGATGTTACTAGTAACATCCGTGGCTTAAAAAAAAATACAAAAATCAACCTGTAGCTGAGCCATGAAGTTCACAGTGTCACTGTAATGTTGGCTTCAAACCCAAAACAACATCTTTGAAAGTGAGAAGAATTCAAGACGTTCTTATTAAAGTGAGAAGTAACTATTCTGGCACTACTGAAGTGAAGGATAAAATCACTGAAGGGATTGATGATTAATTTCTGTTTTATTTGCTCACTGAAGTAACTGTGTGAGAAACTTGGAAAATACATGAAGAGACAAGTGGGCAGGTTCGGTGACCAGCTACATGAGGCTTTGACCTAAGCAACTTTCCCCAGATAAAGGAGTTGCTGCTACATGGGGTGGGAAAAGAAGTCCAAGAGTGCTACTACTGTGCCACTGATATCTCAGTACAACACAGTGAGAGTCATCTGACATGAATCAAAACAGTTTGGATGCAAAGCAGAGTTAGCACGGACCAATATCTTTTGTCAGGATGCAGAATCATCCCCCATTCCAGGTGCTGTTGCAGGTTCAGGGGGTTGATTCATCTACAGTGAGAGCAAACCATGCTCTGCTAGAGCAAGGATATATGAAAAAGTGTCAGGGAAATGAAGCTAGAGCAGCGAGGCAGAGCAAGCTGTTTGCATCCTTCAAAGGAAAGCAAAGGAGTGCCTGTGAAGATGAACCTTAATTTAAACCACAGGGAAGGAGAGTGCTAATGCAACACCCATCTCATGCGGCTTTTCCAATAAGGGCTGTAATACAACAAAAGCAGCTGAAGAGGTTTTTCTCACAGAATTTTCTAACTAAATTTGTAAAGCCAAGAAGGCAAAACTCTTCTGGAGACCTTTCATGTTCTTAGTTTGCTGAATCCAAACATTTACGTGCATCTTCCATAACCACTGTCGTTTAAATAGATAGCACTTCTCAAGTAGAAAGGGTGGGTGTGATGTAGTGTTATGGAGGTTACTAGTACATACCAGAAACCTCAAGAACTCTTCAGCATTTCTATCCAGGATGTGCTAAGATGGCAATACTTGCATGGTGAATGTGTTTTTACTGTGTGTTTTTATGATGTTTTCATTATGTGTTTTTATTATGTGGTTATAAGCTGCTAGAATGGAAACAGGGGCGATAAAGCTTGATTGATTATTATATTCCCATATATAAATGGAGATTATTTTTTTCCACTAGGAATCTATGAACAACAGACAAGTTTGATTGGGATGCAAGTCCAAGCATTAAGTCCAATCCTGGAGTAATTAAATCCAACTCCTCAAGTCAATGCTGATGCTTCTGAGCATTCTTCAAGCCATCAGACCCTCAGCTTTGCACAGCTGGAGAGGCAGCTGGGAGACTTGGTGCCCTGTGTCCCCACAGATCTCCAGGACCTTCAGGCCACCAGGGTTACCTCCTTCTGAAATCCCCAGAGCTGAAGCAGAAGCTAAATACAGAAACAAAATGGGATGGCCCAGGCTCTTGTTTACGATCTTGTTTCTGATAAGGTCTAATTTAGACAACAGAGTCAAGAGCTCTACAATGAGACTGTGTCCTCATTTAGGGCTTAATGTTCTGTGATGTGAAAGGTGTGACGAGTGCTACTGAATACCCCGTGTTCCCCCTTGCTCTCCCCTCAGCACGGTGCAGCCTCCTGCTGTGTTGCTGCAGGTGCCACTGCTGACTGCACCATCCTGGTGAAATCCAGGGTTTGCTCCAGTCCAAAGCGAAGGTGAACCACTTTAGTAACATCTATTTATGGTGGCCAACGTAATGGGCTCTTCATTAGGAGCTGCAGGGACTCAGCACCTTGCAGAATCAGGCCTTTCAGCGAGTTCAGAGTTAATCTTTGCGCCGCTCCCTCATGCAATACTGTACTTTATAAAACGTTCCCATCTGCCAATGCAAGTATTCATCAGGCTGGTGAACATTGCGACTGGTTTCAGCTGACACAGATTCTGCCTTTTTTTGTGCTATATCGGAGGCCTATTCTCTGCAATGCTCCTTTCATTGTTCACCTACCCTGGAGACAGCAGCTCACTGTGAAATATATCTCCCAGGCATCTCAATGCGAACAGAGCCTTTTCTCTTACAGACCTGAGATGGCTATCAGTATCCAAAATTCCCTGCAGAGGCCCCTGAACAAGCTGGCCGGACCAGGAGGAAAGTGTGATGAGGTGTGCTCTGGGAGAGGCAACACCCTGGCTTTGAAGGAAGCAAACCCAAGAATCTTCCTGTAATTTATTTATAGAAAGAAGCAAGGGAAATCTTTCTTGGTCCTCTAAATAAAACTCTCTCATTCCCTGACTCTAATTGTTCAATAACCTCACACAGAGTGGAAGCATTTCCCTGTCCTCTGTAGATTTTGTGCCTTGTATTGTTGCTTGCTAAATATATGCAGGCATACACTTACTGCAGCATGCAGGCTCGTGATCTTTGCATGGCTTCTTCCCCTCTAGGAATGCCATAAATAAATCACTAGGTCAGGAAGGCTGTACATGCCTGTGGTCTCTCTCCCCCACGCTGGCTCTTTTTCTCTCTCCTTACTCCCTCTGCATTTGTACAGAGCACTTAAACCCGCCAGGAGTATTACGTGCCGTCTTCCCCTTCTGCTGGTATCTCCCTGTGCTAGGTGCAATCCAGCAGCAGATCAATCATTCATATTCCTCACCACAGTGGACTCTAATGATCTAAGATCAGAGCAAAAATCACATCTAGGTACAAGCTGCACTAAAGTTTTCTTTCCTGAGGAACGTGCTCGCTGGACTGACAAGTCAGGTTTCCAGAGAGGTTAGTTTTCAAGTGTGTAGTGCTGCACAGCCAGGGTTGTGTATTCAACAACTTTACTTTAGGATCCAGAAGGGGAGTATGATACTGAAAATATCCTGCCCCAGCTGCTCCTACTGTGTTTGGGGTATTTGCAATATGCTAAGATGTTTTCGGATCAAATGTAGGTGATTTTTCCTTGGTGTTGACCACCAAGAGGCAAG
Source organism: Haliaeetus leucocephalus (assembly GCF_000737465.1). Lineage (NCBI taxonomy): Eukaryota > Metazoa > Chordata > Aves > Accipitriformes > Accipitridae > Haliaeetus > Haliaeetus leucocephalus. The sequence goes on from NW_010972775.1 coordinate 16,979,624, forward strand.
GTCTTAGGTGAGCTCTAGGCGAAGAAGTTCTTGCTCCTGCAGGAGGAGTTAACCTGGGGGCCATGCTCTCCCTGCAGCTTCTGGCTAGAGCTCTTTGGGGGGAATCCTGCTGCCCTACTTTACTTTTTCAAAATTCCCTTTGTTCTGAAGCCTAGGCAATTTGCTCAGCAGCTCTGCCCGCCACAAAGGACAGAACGAATGAGAAATATTAGTATAAAAGAGGGGAAAAAAGCATTTATTATTGGTAGGGGGCAAAACCACAGTTGCTGTAGACAGAAGTCATGTGCCTTTCTAGAGCTGAAATGAGGTTTTGCATTAAAGGCCTTTTGCACAGCAGTTTTTTTAGCTGTTGGCAAGAGGTGGAGAGAAGAAAAAGTTACATACTTTACATTGCCCCTTAAGATTTTGTCATTTTTGCTAAATGGAGCACATTGTTGAATCTCATGTTTTCCTTGCAGAAAAGTTCTCATTTGCAAAGGACCATGTGTGCACGTGATTTTTTTTTTCTTTTTTCGGTTGTTTTAATTGCTGTTGTAATCTGCACAGTTTGCAAAGATTTAGATCAAAATTTTCCCAAGGACCATAAGAAGATGAGGAAAAAGCAAGACAGCCTTCTTGTAGGTTTTCTCAGGTGTGCTTATCACTAAGGTGATAGATTTTTGAGCGGTTAGCAGCACTGTATTGGATGGCCTCAAAGGAGGGTTATAAAGATTTCCTCCTCTTTATCTATTCCTGTGTCATCTCCTCAAGTCCTCTTTTTCACTCTGACTTCTCACAGGTAGGAACAATCTGACATCTCAAGTTAATCTTGCAAGAAACCCCCTCCCATACTTCACGGTGCCCATACACAGTTTGTTTCTTCATCCTGCATGTAGGATTGTTTATCCAAACTATGTAGATTTACCTCCTTGACACAGTTGTGGAGAGTAATTGGGTTTCTGTCAAGTATGGGACAAGATTAATCAAACCTGCCAACTTGAAACAGGCCAAAACTAGAGTCAAATATGACCTGTGCTTTAAGGGCCATGAAATGCAGACAGAAGTACTGTGATGAAGGTGTACTGCAGAAACAAACCTAAAAGAAATGCCACATCTTAGCAGCTTTGAACTGAGATAAGAGACAAAATTCAAAACCCGACAAGGTCTCAATTTGGCATCTGAAACCTATATCTGTTATCAGACACTTAAAATCTACCATTATAAGTCAGAAAATCTTATTAGTTTAGAATTATCTTGCGGGGATGCGTTGTTAAATTCAAATCACTGCTGGTCGTATGCAGAAAATGGGCATGCTTCATATGCACCGAGCACACATGTGCGTATTCTGAGTCACTGAAAATATGCCCTTGCTGGGTTAATCATTTTTCTGTGGGGTGGGAAGAACAAGGGCCAAGCGTGTGGGTTAGGGTAGAGGCAGGGAACAGGGCAGGTATCTGTTTCAGGACTATCAGCAAAGGGCTGCTTTGTTCCTCTGATGACAGTACAAGACAAATGCTGCAGGCGCAGGTTTGCAGGCAAGGCTAGGACAGCTCGGATCAGCCTGGAGTGCCAACACTGGGGTGGGATTGACCTTCGGGCACTCAGTCCTCGCGGCTGAGGAGTTTTGCACAGGTTGATGGAAACGCAGCGATCATCCACGCTTTTCAAAGCTGAAGCATCTTCCAGCCTTTTCTTCTCCTGCCTTCTGCCTTGAGCACCGCAGTGGCCTTCAGTGTATCAAGGATGAGCAAAACTTACCCAGGTTTGAGACACCCTCCCCAAAAGAGGGTGTCCCCCCAGTATGTGTATGTGTATGTGTATATATATATATGTGTGTGTGTGTGTGTGTGTGTGTGCACACAGCACTGCCACCCAGCGGCTTGCTAACCGCAAAAGGGAGGGGTTGGTGCAAACTTGGTTTAGGTTGGTTTTTTCCCCCCAATGCCATTAATATGCTATAAAAACTTCATACAAGCACGTACTCAGCTCTGCCTTCCCAACCTGGAGGTGCCCAGCTTGGCACGCACAGAGGGCTAGGCTGTAAAAGCGTGCCAGCTGTGCAGCTGCAATTGGAAATATCAATACCTTAGCATCGGATTCAGATAAAAGGCAATATGCAATTGTCACACATATTCTACCTTTTCCCTTTTTTCTACCTTTTCCCTTTTGTGTGCACGTGTGGTTAATTGTGAGGGGGAGGACGGCAGACCTTATCTCTTGCGACTAGTGGTGGCAAAACTGAAAAAATGTTTTCATTACCAGGTGGAAGGCTTTTCACATGCAAATTATCAATATCATTGTGAATGTGTCATTTTTATTAATCCAAACCAGCTTACCTGACCAAAAAGAAAGAAAGATCATTCTTCTTTTATATCAAACATTTTGCTCTGACAATGACAGGTAGTATTTGATGAAATGTTGCATGGATCACTCCATTTTTGCAGTTTACTGCAGGAGAGAAAGAAATAGAAAGGACTAATGGATGGGGTTGGATTTGGGGATTTTGGGTGGGTTTTGGTTTGGGGTTTTTTTGCTTTTGCTCTTTTTCTCTTTAGGACACTTCTCCTAAATGCCAGTCAAATGATGCCAGTTTACGTAAGCGTTTTAACTTCTCTTCTTCAACATCAAAGAAACTGATCTGATTTTATAGATGTGAGTATTTTTGTCTCTCTATTGTGTGCACTTCCCCTTCAGACACGGGGAAAATAAGGTCACATTCCCTACTGAGTCCATCCTTTTCTATTGATTTTACTTTCTTAAAATCCTAATAGAGCTTGAAATTAATAGAGTTTAATTTTCTTCTCCCTTTCTTGTGAACCACCAAAGCTTTCTTGTTGCTGCTACACCACTCTGGGTATAAAGAAAATGATAGACTTGGAGTCCTCCTTCCAATGGCAAAAATCCCTGAAAAGAGAAAATCAGGAGGGTTTCGTCTCTTTCTCCAAGGAACTAAAGGCTCTCCCTTCCAGCCTAAGAGATAAGGAGCAGGGATGCTTCTTCACTCAGTTCAATAGGGGACAGACCACAGAAAGCTACAGACCCCTCTTATGTGGCTAAATTCAAATTCACTGATGCTAGGACATGTCTAAATGCCTCTGCTAGGGCTGCATCTCAGTGCTGCCTGCTTCTCAAAAAAGAACCACATTCCTATCCCCCCTGCCTACGACAAACAACTTGTCCAGCATTTGGGATTCCTTTAGTAAGACCCACAACTCCTCCGGGAGGCAGGTGAATGCACTTTAGTAACGGACCTAGCTGCTTTGGGATCCAGCTGGAAAACATTCACCCAAGGGTACATAAAGCCAGGTGAGGACACTGACAGGTCTGGAAGCTGCTTGGTTATTACCAGTGTTTCTCCATCCATGAGCAAAGAGGCTGGAGTTGTACTCTCCAATCCGTTGCTCTGCACGGAGACCAGCAAGAGCATTCAGGAGAAGATGGAGGGCAGAAAACCTACTGAATCAGCGTCCTTCCTTCCTGTTAATGAACTTACTGGGGAGGAAAAGGCACTCCATGCCCCTCAAGAGTCGCCTGACTTTTGCAGGAGGGACTGAGGGTTTCGTTGGAGAAAGCACCTAGAGGCAGGTTCGTTGCCAATAATGAGGCAATGAAACATCGTGACCCCGGTTAATACAGGTTCCCATTTGTCATGCCCGTTCATCACATCAGAGTACTGTTTAGCTGAATAAAATGGGCTGTAAACTTTGTTCATTTTGGCTGACAGATATGATAAAGGTTATGTGTGTTTTACAGCATTACAAATTTGATGGAGGAAGGTCCCCTGAGACCTCTCGCTGCACCAGGTCTTATCATTCATCATAGCATGGCAAAGACCTCACGGGTCATCCTCTCTGTCCCTCCTTCGCTTGCTCAGGAGCCACTACCTTTCTCAATGATGCTTCTCACATAGATTAAAAGCATTTTAAAAATGTATTATTTTTGCACTCTCTGTGTATCTGTGCCTTTCATACCCGCATCTTAAATTCATCGCCTCTCTGCCAGTTGTTTGTAAATGTCCCTAGGTGTTTAACTCTTTTTCTCTGAATCCTCTGAGCTATTGTTGGTAGATATGGCTATTACATATTCCTGATATTTCTCAAAGGTCAAAAGAAAATGTAAAAATGCCATTTCTTTTCTCTTCTCCCTTCAAAGCAGCAAAATGCAATATTGTTCTGGTGCAGTTACTTTTGCCGATATGCTAAGAATTTTTTTTTTTTTTAAGTACACCTTATTGTATTTACTGCAAATGTTCTGGATACAGAATTATTTCCTCAAATTATTAGGAACTAGAAGATATAATAGCCTTTCATTCTGTTTCAGAACGTATTACTCTACCACAACAGTCTATTTGCGACAGTTTGCTCTCATCTTCCTGCAACCCATCTTACAAATGAGACATAAAATTGAGGCTCTGGACTCTGACGGACCCAATCCTGCAACATTTATGCACCTGTTTAAGCTGAATCATGTGAGGATTCATAGTAAATGGAATGTGCAGAATGACTAACGCTTGAGGAACTATGGCAATCGCTCCAGAGCAGTTTGCAGTTCTTCAGGATAATGAGCAATGCATGAAACTAGGGTGCATTATCTCCTCCTCCCCAAATCTGGCCAGGATGCTGTAAAGGATGGACTTGGAGCAAGTGCAGAGTAAAATGTCCTCTCCTGCACTCAGTATGTATTATATTCAATTCTTTCTATCACTGTGGTAAGACTCCTGATCATGCAGAATTTAGCCCTCATCAATGCAACAAGATCTCTAGGTTTTCATTGCAGAGTTGCACTTGCTGATGTTATACAACCTTGTTAATTGATTACAAAATAATTCAGCAAGCTGCACTGTTCCTGTGTCTTCTATATAGTTTGCTGCATCCTCATTCAAAACTGGCTGTACTTCAAGGTCCCAGTCCCCCTGTTTGAAGCCTGATCAACTGAAGAATGACCTTTCTCTCCGATCTACATCTTTCAGAGGAATAAAGCAACAGATGACACCAAGTACAGGATTCACAGAGCTCTTTGTGCAAGCCCCTAGCAGTGGAGCTCTCCAGTGAAGGGCACCAAGCTTAACTCTCAGCTCACCCTGCAAGGAGGGGTTTTTTTCATTTCAGTTAATAGCAGCATTTCCATCGACTTAGGCAGGAGCAGAGTCAAAGCCCAGCATGTCTTTTAAGACAAGCTACTCCTCAGCAGAAGCAGCATCTCAGCAGATAGGACGTCCCTGCCCCTGCAAGAGTCCTCATCCAGAGAAACCGACTCCCACCACACACTGAAGAATCCCCCCACTTACTGCTCAGTCTCCATCGAGATTTCTGTTCTTGCACATTGCCACCGTGATTGGCAACTGAAACGGAAAGATCAGACAAAAGAAGCTGAAACACCACCTGGGATGGAGCTGAAAAAGGTGCAGGAGCAGATATCTCCATCTGTATTCTCCAGTAAGACGGGAAGCCAGCTGTGGTGTGGTAGTCCTGAACCACGGGGGACTGGTGCTCTGCCCCGCTGCATCTCGGGAAACCCCAATGTCAGTCCTCGCACCAGCAAGGTCACCTCAAAGCCTGTTTCCTCATCCTCAGGCCAGTCACACTGCTGTGAAACTCCAGAATAGGGTGAGCAAAAGGAGTCCAAGAACAATAAAACGGAAGGAAAATGAGGCTTTTCTCAGATTTATGCAGAAGGTAAATTATGGGGCTACTTACACCACCTAAAATCACTTTCTCCTTAGGGGCCTGAATATGCTCTATTATAAAAGCTGTATACTGGACTGTGAATTTGCCATATATACTACAGTGTAATTGTACCAGACTCACCTATGTTGTATTTTTTACCTATAAATGTAACGGTGATTTGTTTGTCTCCTCTTTCTACAAGAGTTTCAGAATTGCTAGGAAAGCACATCGGCCGTAACGGGCTCCTTCTACCATTTAATCCCGATAAAGAGAAAAATCTTCCACTGAGTATGCCTTCCCATACACAATACCGGTGTTATGCATCCCGGTACGTCTGTACACACTTACCCCCGTGCAAAGCACCTCGGTGTCCTCCGTAGGAATCACACAACATTGACAGCGTATCACGGCCTGAGCAACGTACTTTTGTATTGATGCAAAAAGCCATGCACAGAAGGGAAAATGGCAGCTTTCCAAGTGGCCCCAGTTAATAGCTCTGTTTTGCTTAACGGTGCCTCCCATTCAGACTAAAGATGCTGTTTTAAATATGTAAGCAATTAGTATCTCTCTCTCTCAACACATCTGCGCTGCTTCTATCTGCTGCATTATAAATCCACTGCATCCCTCTCCAGCTTGGTGGTGCATATATCACCAGATATTCTGATTTTCAGCAACTTTCTGGTCCAAAAGAATTATGCTTGGATTTGGTGATGCTCTGCCAGGCTGGCCTTGCCTCACCCCCCGGGACAGCCAGCCTCGCCTCTCCAGGGCTGGCGCCGGACTAAGAGATAACAGGGATACAGGGAAAGGACTTCTTGGTCTTTTCTGGGCTGTTCTTTGGTCCAGCCAGTCCCTTTTTCCTTCTTCCTAACTTTCATACACTTTCATCTCCTTTTCTGGATGGAAACGGCGGCCTTTTCCGTCCGTGACAAAACCTAAGGGTACGCCTGTAGCCTGCAGGAGGTTGCTGGCAGGAGCTGCGCGTGTGGCAGAGACCCATCCAAGTGCCCCAGAAGCAGAGCCCCTTGTGCAGTCTCCGCTTAAATAAATTCTGCCCGTTCCAAGCAAGATTCAAAGAGTCGTGGCGGGACCGGTATGGTTATGACAGTATTTATAGTAATGCAAAAGGCTTATTGATACTAAAATAGGAATTAATAGTAACAGAGATAAGTGTGATCAGTTATTCAGCATCTTGTTTTACCAAGTGTTTTCCATCCCAGAAGATCTGCTTTATTGCACGCACCTTGCGAGAGAGGGAAAGGCACAGTCGCCATCGCAAACAGTAGTTAGCTTTGTCTTATTTTATTACAGTTTTTGTCCTTTCGGGGAGGAACCACCCGCCTGCGCGTACTCCTCCCCCCCCGCCAGGACTGACCCCGCCACACCGCGCCGGTGCGCGCAAGGTCGGGGACGTGCCGCGGCCGCGCAGGGGCAGCGACAGCGAAAAGCAAAGCCCGCTCGCAGGGGGCACCTC
>NW_010972775.1:16986931-17063259 GCF_000737465.1 Haliaeetus leucocephalus
TGGCGGCGGCGGCGGCGGTGGAGGGGGGGAGCGCCCGGACAGTTTCTTTGTCTCCGGCTCTCCCGGTTTCTTGCCGTGCTGAAGTGGGAAGGGAGCTCGCTCCGCTCCCGCGCAGCGCCGCGGAGCCGGCGGCAGCCCCGGGCGGGACCGCCCCGCCGCCCGGCAGGACGGGGCGCGACGGGGCACGGGGCCGGGGGAGAGCCACGCCGGGCCGGGCAAGGGTGCGGGAGCTAGTACCGCTCCCGTTAGAGACGCTGGGGTACCGGTCCGGGCAGGGATGCTGCGGCGGGTACCGGTCCCGTTAGAGACGTGGAAGTGCCGGTCCGGGCAGGGATGCTCTGCCAGGTACAGGTCTGGGTAGGGATGCTGGAGCGGGTACCAGTCTGGGTGAGAGGTGTGGGAGCAGAGGGTTTGGGCGCGGGCAGTGCTCAGGTGCCGCTGGACTGGCGGGGCAGGTCCCTCAGCGGGATGCCGGTGCAGGCAGTCTGCTGGCCAGGGACGGTGGGGCAAGTTGCAGCCCAGGGGGCTTGGGCAGGGGTGCTGGTCCGGATGGGCGTGGCAGAGAGGGGTGACGGATAAGGGACCGGCCTGCAGGGTGCTGGACCGAGGACCAGTCTGCGGGGTGGGAGAGGCGGAGCAGGGACCAGCTGGTGGGGGTGATGGAGCAGGGTGGGAGACTTCAACCCACTCGTCTGTCCCCACGGGCGGCATCAGGGGCTTCGCGATCACCCTTTCCCGGTCACCTACGAGGGTGGGTGCTTACCTGCAGGTGCCTGGTATGGCAGGGGCTAAAGCGGCCCCAAAGTCTGGGCAGGGGAGCAACACCCTACCCACCCCATAAACCCCATCTCTGAGGGCTGCTTGGAAACTTAGGGGATGAGAGGAACAAATGCGGAGAGGAGGGTTTGCATTAACTTGAGGAACTCGCTACAGCAGTGAGGGAAAACAAATAATTCTGGTAATGTGGGGTGCACTCGTAGTGCCCAAATGGCACAAGATCTTTCTATTTGGGAGCGGGTGGCATTGTCCACTGTGTTGCATCAAAACAAACACCTGGCTGAAATTATAAATGAAAGGCGGTGATGTTTGTCATTGTTTCATTGTTACATTGGATTGGGTGCCACAGGCAAAGAAGTGCTTTAAAGGTCAGTAGCCTTGTCCAGAAACATCCAGCACCGGACTGGAGGTTACCAGGCTAGATGAATTGTTGCTCTGCGATGAGCTGGTACTATCTATATAATAATAAAGGAAATTAAAAGCTTCTGAAGCATCCTCCCCCTCGGACAGACTGCTCTGATCCTCTTGCTTTCCTCCCATCTTCTTTTCCGGCTTCTGTTCTTTCTTCTCTCGCCTCGTCTATCTGCTAGATCTGTCCGCTAGAACTTGCTGTGCCCTTATTGAAAATCTATTCTGTTTTGTTACTTACTTGTCCTGGTTTTCACCCTGGTTCATTAGGGATTCCCAGTGTTGTGGGTTTTTTCTCCTCTCTTTTCTGTACATTGTATGGAAATTGGATGTTTGCTGGCTGCTTATCTCCAAGCCCTGGCATCCGAGTTTGTTGCTGTAGTTCCTCCAAGGAAGTACTGCCAAGCAGTGCAGCGGCAGAGGCGGCAACAGGGTCAGATGAGTTCTGTAGAAACGGCCAGCAGCTTGTTTCATACAGCATTTCAGACATTGTAGTGCACGAGGTAACTAGCAAAGGAGAGGAGCACCCTACGCCCCGGGGAGTGAAGGAGGGGTCCTGCCGCCTGGTGCCCTCTGATATGCATTAATCCCAGACCATTCATAGATAAGTTCCCATATAAGCTGTGCTTCTCTTACAGGGATGCACAGAGCAAAGGTGAGACCCTGCTATATTAAGAAGTAATCATGAACTAGGGCAAACTGACCTTTTCTCTTGCTTTGCCCTCTCCCACCCACTTCTGTTCCCCATTGCATCTCCGAAGTGGTTCGGGTTTGATGAGCTGCTTCATCCCAAAGACAGCAAGGGGCCAAGCACTGTTCATCTTACACAGTAAGCTCTTAGCACAGGAGCCTGGCACAAAAAACACATCATCCCTGTGCTGCTGTGGTACCAGGAATGGTCAACACAGCGCTCTGACCTGACTGAAGTATATTGCTGGGGAGATGTGGAAAAGCTGAGTGCCTGACCTGCAACAGATCAGGGGACGATAAACGGTTTTCAACTTTGAGGGCCGCATGATAGCAGCATCTTTTGCAACAGGCCCTGTAGGTAAAGGGGACTGCATGACAGCAAAGTGCACAACAGTGTAGAGAAAGACACCCTTCCAAAGTTTTCCAGGAGCTCTCTGTGTTCCAGGAGGGAACAGCTCTTCTCTGTGAGAGGTTTGGGAGATACCGGATATTTGTGCAGCTCTCCTCCAGGTCAGGAATATTTGGCTGATGGATCGTGTGGCTCAGTATCCTCCTCCACACCCCCGTAGACCACCTTCACTTTGGTCAGCGCAGCCCAAGCATTAAGGAAAGTGAGGAGCTGGCCAGGTGTCCCCTGGCAGGTTCAGGGCACTGAGGGGGGCTGGGAAATGCAGGCAGGTGCAACTCTTTTCTTCTTTTTCCTTGGCATCAAAACACTCTCTAATTATTGTGAGGAGCGAACAGCTTGCCCACTTTTACACATACCCTGCCCCCCACCTGTGATTTGGATTGTCTTTAGAATATGCCTCATACGGGTGGGAGCAGGGGGGAATATATTTCTCTCACCTACAAATACTGAGAAATTGCAGAAAGAACGAACAAAATGTTCATTAGGTACAAAGTAAGAATATAATATTACTGGGGAAAGAACAACAACAAAAAAATCATGCTATTTCCCTGGACAATAAGTTGCCAGCATCGCAGATGAAGGTAGGAGCCAAGGGTGGCTGGAGCTCCTCTGCCTGCCAGAGGCTTCTGAGAAAGATGTGTGCTCCTTAAGCAGTCCCACCTTGCCCCTCAGATATTCTTATACCACCTCCTGCAGCCGGGAGATACTGAAACAAAGAGGTGTCAGGGCAAGGATGAAAATTCAGCAGTTTCTTGCTCCCAACGCCGTGTCACTCTCATTAGCCTGTTCCTCCCACCCTGCAGCCAGCCCCGTGCACGGGTTTTCATCCTGCTACATCCCTGTCATTATATATACAAATCACCCATAGACGCATCGCTCGAATTGCATGCTCGGCGGTGCTGCGGGATGTCAGCGGGCAGGCAGACGCGCTCGTCCCACTCGCCTTGGCTCGCTCCTCGCACTCGCCGGCGTGTGCTGCCGCGGTGAAGTATTGCCATTGCGAACGGTCTTGGCACTTTGTTCCCGAACAACCACCTGGTTCCGGGCTGCTGAACTTTTCCTGCAGCCCAGTGGCGCCTACATCGCTCTGGCTCTTTGTTTCCCTGGAAGGAAACAAAAGACACATTCACTTGGGGAACGCTAATGCAATCGCAGCCATTTCTTCATCCACCCCAGGATAGGGGAGCGGGCCAGACCTCTCGCCATGGAGGAAGACAAAGGACTCGGCATCGGGTGGAATAATTATTGCCGGTGACAAGGAGGAAAATTCTGCTCCTTGCTGGCAGTTTAAAGGGACTCTTTGTTATTATGCATCTGCTGTAGCAATTCTGCAGGGGTCCGGCTGTGTCCTGATTGTCTGTAGAGGGAGCTGGTGACCTGCTGCCACCAGGTGACTTCTCAAATTAGTGTGTGAGCCATCTTAGGGAGCACTTGACACTTGGTAATGGGTTGGTCTTAATATGAGTCAGCCTTTTCTCTGCTGGTCCAGACCATATGCCTTTCCATCCTGATTACAAGAGGAATTATATTCTGCTCTTTTTAAGTGATGAATTGGAGTATCTAATATTGCTGGCCTGCCTGGAAGCTTGTCAGTAAATTGCCACTTTTTCCTCATGTGCCCTTTTCTAATGCTTGCCTTTCAAAGGCTCAGGAATGCCACAAAGAGATTTTGTGTCCTTTACGGTGGCTGATGTGCTTGCTCTGAGTGGTCTGTAGCGTGCTGTAGTCGTAACACTTCTTGTCAAGGTTGGTCCATGGAGTATAAATGTCCTGCTTAGGTCTTTCAGGCTGTGATTTACTGCACCTGACCCAGAGTTAGTCTAAGACTTGCTCTCCACCAGAAAGTTTTGTTGAAGAAAGTGCTATATTCTAGCGACATACACTTTTGTGCACACACACAGCGGGTGGACACAAAGCAACAATTATCGGGTCGGTCTGGAGGAGTAATACCTCTCTGCAGGACAGAAGCCCGCAGATACCCTGTAACTATTCATGTAAATGGAGCCAATGGAGAGACCTTTGTACTCATTGGGTATGGCAGGGCTCTAACAAAAGCCCCATGACACATCGGGCTGGAAAATAAAAGCAATGTTGGAGTGATCTGAGTAAGAAAATACTCGGTGTAGGCTTTGATTGCAACTCTTCTGATGATAACTTGAGCTCAAGCAGCCAATTTCAGGTTAGCTGCAGAGCTCCCGTTCTTTTCTGTAAAGCACTCCTTCATCTCCTGCTGCCCTGCAGGGGCAGGGGTAGCTACCACAAAGACATATCCAAAACCCCTGTGCTCCTGCCTACAGCAAGCCGAATGAGATGAATCTCCGTAGCTTGTTTCCTTAAGCTGAGCTCTGAGGGAGTGGTGGGAGCAGTGGTACCTGCAGGGAATCGGTGTCCGGCAGAAGGGCTGGCAGCAGCAGGATCAAAAGCACTAGCAGACCCCTGAGCAATCCAGTGGAACAAAAAGAAAACCCAGCACCATGAATGTAACCAGTCCCTCTAAGGCCTTTCCAGCAGAGTTGGTGAAAAGTTACTCTTTGGCCCAGTCCTGATTGTCAGGAGCTTGCAAGACCCCCAAGGAAGGAATTTCCGAGCTTGCCAGTGAGGAAGGCAGTAGCTGTGGTAGGAGGACGCGTGTCGCCAGTCAGCGCTTCTTGGGTGCAGAGTTGCTGGACCCATGGTCAGTCCCACCCCCAGGAACCAGAGCAATGAAGAGAGCAAAGCAGTTCCCACAAGGGCTTCAAGTTTCCCTTTCGTCCGGGTGGGCTTTTTGTTTCCCACCTCTAACCCTGCAAATGCACAATTCCAGTCTGGAAGGCAAAGGAAACCTTTTTCTCTCCGCAGAGAACAAGGAGTTGCAAATGTTGGTTCATTTAGCGAAGGCTTGTTGAGCAGTTAACGGCGAGGTTAAGTGATTCAGCCGCCAGCAGTACAGTGCCCGCTCCTCCGTGCTACTGCCGTACTCGTGGGCAGAGAGCGAAGCCCTGGGACCACAGCCAGCAGTGACACAGCAGATCCTGCTGCAGCTGTGAGCCCTCCTGGCCTCTCCCGGACGTGGATGAAGGGGTCACTTTTCTCTTGTATTCTCTGCAGCAACCATGGTTATTCTGCTTGGACATCTGTTCATCGGTGCCTACTTGCATGTCAGATGTGCTTTTAATCCTCAAGGAAAGCATATAACGGGAGCTCCCTTATCTTTCCTTGGGCTTTCAGGCTACAGGTATTTTGGTTTTTCATCCCTGAGACCAGCACTACTTAAATACATCTACAGGCACTGTTGCTATAAAAAGCAGTTGTTCCGAAGACAGACTTCTTTTAATTGCCTCCATCATTTGTTTTCCCTGGGCCTGGGTCATCCTCAGCAGCAAGAAATAAGCCTGAACTACAACATTAGACAGTAATTATTTTGCCATTTCTCTGGTTTCCATCCCCAGTTGCTTCTGGAAACAAGGGAGTTCCCTGGCACAGTAAACTCACTGTAGGAGCAGAGTTTCAGGTGTCCTTCAGCAAACACCCTGGCAGAGCAGGCTGGTGTCAGCAGCTCTGCCCCTTGCAATGCAATAGAAAAAAGAAGCAAAAAGAGAAATTAAAAAAAAAAAGGCATCTTTACAGCTCCTTTTTCTTTGTGTTCCCACCGTAAATCTAAACAACTCCTTGTCTTGGCTGAGCAGCAGCATTAGTGGTGGTGGTGGCCTTGGGAGATGCATCCTCATCAACAGCAGCAGCACTGGCTCCGGCTGGGAAGCAAAAGGGGCCAATCCAGGGAGACGAGCATGGCACTGCCAAAACCTGCTAGGGTAGCGGCGATGGTGCGGGGTGAGAGGAAAGGCTGGGAGCAGGAAGGAAGACGAGCAGGGAGGGCAGCACATGGTAAAGGTGCTCAGTGTGTGGGTGGTGGGACCAAAATGGTTCTCCTGAAGCAGCAAGTGATGCCACAGCACAAAAGCTGTGTCCTGCCGTCAGGTAACCCCGTTAGGAGTCCTTGCACCAGCCCAGGGGAGATCATCCCTCTTGGGGGTGACACTACAAGGCAGAAATGCCGTCAGCTTTAGGGATGCTCCCCTTTGCCAGGCAGTCAGCAGCTTCATCGCCCTGAACCCACTAACTCTGCTGGCCCTGTGATTGACCCTTCTGAGGTTCCTTGTTTGCACGGTGTTTGATTCATCAACCTGGATGCTTATGCACCGGGTCAACTCTTTCCAAATTTAAGTGCTGGACTCTTTCTTATTGCTACTGCAAATAAAGTCCTCGTTATTGCATGCAGAAATCCACTGGGAATATCACAAACACACACACACAAAAAAAACCCCAGGCTGACCGTCTGCATATTGAGCACGCTGTCCCTCCCCATCCAGTGCCCTCCATGGGCAGGGCTGCTTTTAGAAGCACATAATGTCACAGTCACGACGCAGTTTTGAAGTGCTCTCTCAAGGCCTCTCTCAGTCAAACAGCATTGCAGTGGGCTCCAGGTATTGCCCATGTATCTGGCAGCTCCGAATCGAAGGATGGTTCTTCCACCGTGACCCATCACCTCCCAGCCCAGGCTTTACCGGCATCTTCAGAAATATAATTCAGCTCTCAGCCAGCGGCTACAACAGGGGACATGTTTCCCCTGTGAAGGTTAAGCATCGTCATAAGGCATCTCCAGTGCCTTTTCAGACACCCAGAAGCACACTCGACTGTCAACCAGCAGCTGCTCAGCTGGTAATTAAACTTCTTCTTACTGCTGCCTGGATTTCCATGGTGTAGCTTTATGAACCAGGGGAGGAGGGAGGAGGCCGAGTTCTGAAACCGCTATTGGCTTTTCAATATTTGGCACCTGGACATTGTCATCTGGGGTCTAAGTTCCTGCAAAGGTTCTGGGATGGCTCTGTTGGTGGTGAGTGCCTATAATGGTGGGCAAATACCTCAGGCAGTTGCTGGTTGCGGGGTGTAGCTCTCATCCAGGCACTCCCAGCCCTCTTTGTGTAGGCACCAGATGTTATTGTGAGGATGCTCGTACAGAAGAACCACCTCAGGAGGATATCACTGCCTGGGAGAGGTCCTCAGCATCCACGTCAACAGTGAAAGAAGAAACCACACGAGACCTTGAGTATTCCAAGGGGCTGTGCAGAGCAGTGGGGAAAGTAGGCAAGAGATGGGTGTGGGAGGATGAGCCCAAGGACCCACAGCCTCTCAGACACGCTATCTTTTCATATTGCACCATTCTCATTTCCCAAGGTATTTGGCATCCAAGAAGCTGCAGAAGCCACTGGGATTTCTGTCTTTTGGGATGCAAATGCTCAGGGTGACAGGATCTGCTGCAAGACTGATGCTCTGCTGTTTGCACTCCCTGATAGCTCTGCTCTGTTGGCTGAAAAAATTATCTCAGGAAAAATGTATAGCATAGACATGTTTTTTAAGCAATGAGGCTTCTGTCTCAGCTCCTTTCTAGGTCTTCGCTGGGCTCTTGGGGATTTTTCCTTCTCCCTTCCAGAAGGGGAAAGCTAAACACACAAACACACAGCCCTCCACCAGTCCCAAGCCCCTCACTGGATCCTTTTTGCCTGCCTTAACGTATTTTTCGTTGTTAGCTGTTTCATTAACACAGCCAAAGAAACTGAACCGATGCCAGGAATAAACTTCTAGTGGCAGACCTGAGAGAAGGAAGGAATAAGGTCCTGCTAGTACACGTGATGGGGAGAGGTGAAGTATGTGACATTTGAGCCCTGCGAGCACATGAGTATTTTGTCTTTAGAGCAGTGATAAAACAAGAGCATCACGGGGTGATCGAGTCAGGTCATGCTGACGTTGTGGTGAATGCATGTGGATGTGAGAGCTGACACTCTACAGGTACGAGAGACCTTTCTGGCTCAGGGAAAGTGCATGCTGGCTTGGGGGCAGAGCCTGAAAGTCCTGGACCATGGCTCCCTCACAGGCAGCAGTAACCATCAGGCTGCTTCAAGCATCCTCTTGCCTCTTACAGGTGCTTCAGGGCAGGTAGCTCAAGGCAGGGACAGGGACAGGCTCCAGTTACCCCAGTGCAGAGTGATCCCCAAGCAGCATCCTGGTGGCAGGCTGCCACGGGTGTCCCTCCCATTGCCTCGTGTCCTTTAGTCATTGGAGCTGCACCGTTCCTGCTGATTCTTCACCAGTTTTGTCACATAAGCGTTTCAGCCTAATTGGCTTATTCCCTATTAAGCAATAGGTGTCTCTGTTTTGCAAACTCATGTGTCTTGATTCCTGCATCCTCAGCGTACGCTTGCAATGATTATACAGAGTGATTTGCAGCCAGGCAGAAATCTCAGGGCCAAACCCTGCTCTCATTTACGTGGGAGCTGATGTGGAGCCACGGTTACCACCTGACAGGTAGGGATGCTGAGCGCCTTCGACCTTCCCATCTTGTTGTGGTCCCCGGGAAGGAGCCTGCAGGATGGGTGACGTGACAGAGGTGGGATTGGGGCATGGGAGGAGGTGACCAAATTAGCAAGGCTGGTTTGAATGACACTGACAGATCTTTTTTTCGCGTGGTGGGTAATAGCAAGGGCTGTGAGCAACAGCGAGGCTGTCGGCTGGCGCTTTTACACCGAGTCTCCTTGCCTTGCTGGAAGATGCTATGCCGCCAGCCTGGCTGCACAAGTGCTGCCCCTGCGGCTCGTATACCAGAGCCGCATCAGGACCCCAGCGGGGCAAGGTGATTTTCCTGAAAGCCATGGTGTGGGCACACTCTCCCAAATGTGGTCGTATGACTCAATAGAAAGAATGAAACTTGGAGCAGTAAAAATAGCACCTGATATTTAGGAAGTTTTTGACACTCAGGCTGCCAAGCTGTGACAATATGAACAAGTGAGATTTTAAACACATCGAAGTGCAATTTCAAATGTCTAATCAAGATGTATTGCAGGATCTTTCATCCTAGCAGACAAATGCTTTAGAAATGTCTTCCAAATTAATCCCTACGGAGGGAACCTTGCTCGCCAGGAGAACGCGGGTACGTAGGGCTGCCCAGTGGCCACCACTTCTCGTAATTGCAATCTCCTCCACACGCCGGGATGAAAGCCCCAAAAGTGACTGGTGAAACGTCACAGGGAATGATCTGCAAGTGTCAGATGTCCTGGCTCCTCCCGGTGTGTTATGAAATGTGATGCAAGAAGGCGAGATGAGAAACGAGCCCACGAAAGCTGCATTTCTGGATGGGGGAAGACCAGTGTTAGGAAGAGTGCATGATGTTTGTTTCAGTACGTTATTTCAAGGTTCAAAAATGCACCTCTTATCCCATCGCTTCTCACCTGGCTTTGGCTTTTGGTTCTAATTGGTTGCAGGTTGTTTTCCATGTGGTGCTAACCAGCAGTGAAGCCTTTCCTCTAAATTAGTCTCTCCTGTGATAGCAGAGCATTTTATGGATATGGGTGGGCTTCAACCTAAACCTTGCAGAAACCACTGGAGTGTCCAGTGAGAAGCCTACACGGGGACTTGCCAATGAATGTGGCCTTTTTCCATCTTTTCAGTGAGACCGTGATGTGCAGATGGAAAGCTAGGATATGGTCCCTGACGAATCCTGGTTTCTAGCCTCTGGGCTCGGTTCCTGCTCACTTTGGGCTCCTGGGACACCTTTGCTTCCCCACCCTGCAAGGCAGGCTGGACAGGTTGGCCCTCAGAAGCCAATTATTTCTCTTTCATAGACAACTTGGAAATGTGGCAGTATTCCCCTAAAAGCCCTGGAGTCACGTTTGCTGCTCTGCTGGTCTCAACACAAACCCTGAATTTCAGGGAAGAGGAGGGAGGATTGAAACCTGTATCCTGATCCACATTTCACAGCACTGGCCCGAGCGAATCCCGCTCCATCTTTGAGGACTCAGGGAGCGCATGGCTTAGCTTAATGACTGCACTGCTCTTAGTCAGCAGAATGAATTCACTCACTTAATAGGGCAGTCGGTGCATCCAAGCCCATCTCTAGTGAGGTGGCATGCCAGCTAGTCCCTGATGTTGCAAGGTCTGGCTTATGCCCGTGAATGCACACGGGATTATATATCACTGTGAGCGTCAGCAGGAGCAAGTCTATCAAGCTCGGGAGGAGGGGGGCGATCTCTGTGTTTGTATTTCATTTCCAGTGGCTGGGCAGTGTATGCCTTTCCCCAGAACTGTTAGTTACAGTGACTGGGTCCGTCTGGCCACGAAGCAGCATCCTGCAGAGGGGCTGTGAGCATCCCGCTCCGCGTGCCCTCCCCACCCAGCTGCCTCGGCGAGAGCCCGTGGGTTGGGAGGGCGGTGATTTTGAGAGGGTGGTCCCTGTCCAGGCCTGGCATCACGCTCATGTGCTCTTCAGATAGAAAACAGCCATTCTGGTCTTGAGGACAACATCAGAGCAATCCGTGAAAAGCAAAGCAAATGTAGGTGGTGATTTTTTTTCTTTTTTTAAGAGATACAGACTGCCTTATGGGTACAGCCTGCAGCCATTTCAGGAGACCAATGGCTGCATGTGCTTTTCAGGCCAGGGAGACCTTTTCAGACTGATTCCTGTGGTCCTCTGGGTGACGTGCCCTACCCTCTCACCCAGCAAGAGCCGTACTCGCACTCAGCAAGTAAAGAGCAACATTTTCCAGAGGACAGGTCTGCTGTAAGCCCATAGTGCCTGCTCCTGTCCTGGCTTGTGGGACTGTCATTTTCTGGTGTTTCAGGCCAAGCCACTTCACCCCAAGTGTCCCAGCTGTAAAACAAGGATCATAAAATGCACCTAACACAAAAGCAAGTTGTGAAAACTTAGCTAGTAGGTATTAATCATTTGAACGCCTCAGATAAAAATTGTGGCACTCTGAACTCTCTTTCTGAGGAATTCAGATGGATAAATTCTGCTTAACAATCCCCCAAGGAATTATTATCTCTCTTTTATGTGGAGGACAGAGAAGAGGAGGACTTGGATTGCTCAAGGTCAGGAAGAGGCACAGGTTTTGTTCCACCAGGAATGAGCTCCACAGATGTGGCTAAATGGGTGGTTGGGTACGGCTGAAATTTCTAGCTAGTTCATGCTTCTCGTGCCTGCTTCCCATGTGTATTGTCTGCTGCAGATGCTGGGGGGGAAGCAGGACTTGTGAGGTTGGCATTGTAAAGTATCCATGGAAAACACATTTTTTAATGTGTAAGCCTGAGAATATGGATGCATAAAGCCTGCTCTTAGAGATCCACTCGCCCAAAGAGGCTGTGTGACCTACTTGCTCAGTCAAAGCAGCTTTGATTTCATGTATCCAAATTGCTTGAAGCAAGACCGAACCGTACCTAGCAACAATTAAGAGAATCATTTAATAAGTGGGAAACGATGAAAAAGGAAGCAAAAACCCTAAACAGCCCATTCATAGTGGGTGAACAGAAAAGTCTTCGCGTACCTTATTTGTCAGAAATTATTCATCGAAGAAAATTTGCACCTGAACCATAAGACAATTTTTCTTTTTTATCCTCTGATATATGAATCAGTGTCACTTTACATCTGAGCACAGACTGTTTTGACCTATATAATATCTTAGATAGTGGAAATTCAGCCTGAAAATCTCAAAGCAAAAGTGAAAAAGGATGGCATAAGCCAGTAATATGGCATTAGCACACATAGATGCGACTTATCACTGGAAAACATCCCAACAGAAGTCAAAAGAAGAGTGTTTTGTAAATAATAGGATTAGGAAGCAGGTTGGTACTTTGTGGAGCTGGCTATACAATCAAACTGATAACAACTAGATTAATAAGGCAATTCAATCTAAACATGGTGTAGCACTAGAAAGCTTTTCAAAATCAATGCCTATCTGTGCAATTTTAATCGAGGTTGGCCTTTGCCTTTTGAAGCCAAGAGATGTGAAACTCCAGGTCAGCAAGGTATAATAAAATGGGCTGACTTTTTTTTAACGTGTGCCTCTTAATTAGTGCCCTCCATTTCTTAATGTTTTCCTCTTCCCAGGTGGGGGAAGTGAAACAATACAGCGATATTGGCTTGCCTGTGTTGGTAATGACCTATGGCAGACCTTGGAAAATACCATGCTTGGCTAAACTATGGGTGTTTTGAGCAGCTGGTTTTCCTGGCTGGTACCCACCGGTGGGCTGAGCTGAGCAGTATGGCTGGACATGGATTCACCCCATGGTGTCATATTCACAGCACACATTGTCTTTGACTGTACAAAGGGAGATTGTAGCGAAGATGTCCACAAGTTGCAGTGTAGGACACAAAGGGCCAAAAGGCTGATGGTTTTGGAGCCACAGTAGCATTTTAGGATTCACAAAACCAGCTGAGACCTTCAGCCAAGTATCATGTCCCAGCTTCAGGCAATCTCCATGGCTCGGAGAGAGAAACCAAGCCTGGTACAGGGAGCAGTGTCTTTGCCAGCATCTCGGGTGGCCACCAAGAGCATCCTGGCTGCTGCTGGCCAGCAAAGCAGTGAGCCCAGTGCCATGGAGCAAGTCATGGGAAGATGGCTAGCAGAGCCCTGCTCTCTTCTCCACTGATAAGCCACCCCCTCCATGTTCATATATGACAGCAGAACGCTTTGTGCTCTGTTTGCATTACAATATTTTGAAAATGTTCATTTTTCACAGTGTGTGAGTGGGAAAGAGTAACCCCTGAAACTGTCCTTGAGAGGTTGCTCAGCAGGGGATCCAAGCAGCCGATCTCCTTCCCCACCACCTCTGCACGCAATGAGTTGGGAGATATGCCCTCAACTTGTCTTCCTCACGCCCAGCATCTCCAGCCCTGGTGCCTGCCTTAATTTCAGGAGGAGACATGCACAGACCTGTCACTGGGGACATGTAAAGCTAGATTGGATAAATGCATTTGAATAATACATTGTGATGCTTTGGATCAGTCCTGCCATAGCTGCAAAACATGGGTCAAGTGGGAGCTAACAGGTCTTCTCCACTTCCTTATTTCTTTCACAGAGATTGTGAACCAGCACTTATTCAGGGAGCAGCATATCTTTTTCTGAGCCCTTAATCCAGTCCCTACCTGTCTTACAGCAAGTGTGAAGGAGTGTGAATCCCATTTGGAAGGCTCCTTCAGAGGAGACGTCTCTGAAAGGATGTGTGGTTTGCACACTAATCCAGTCTGCTCCCACACCCTGTGGTGAACCCTATTAAAGCGGAGGCTTGTTAAATGCCAGTAGGCTCTAGGAAAAAGCTAGTCCTGCTGTTCCCTTGATGCACCAAAAAATGAAACAGCTCACTGACTCTCAGATTTGTCAAAGGAAAGAGGAGAGTGTCGGAGCAGGAATTGCTCTGACTTGGCCATAGATGGTCTCCAGCAGGAGGGAGGAAAGGGACAACCATTGTGGCATTTCCAAGGGTTTGATGTTATGCGGTGCTGAGGGCTGTGCTCAGCCTAACGAAGGGGTTTACATCGCATCCTGCAAGTCTGAAAATCTTTTTTGATGGCACCAAATGTTCACACACTCTATTTCTTTTTCATTTATGTCTAATGCATTTGGGATTTTTTCAGGACTGGTAGAAATATGTGCTCCTGAGATACATTTTCATTAACGTATATATTTCCAGGTAACAATATTTCTGCTGGAAGACAATTTGGTTCTCTTTATGAGTATGTTCATTTGGACATCTGTGCAATGGAAACAATAAAACAGAGCAGTGAGCACGTGGCAGTTAAAATGTGTCTGACTAGGAGCCCAGCTCCCACTGAGCATTACAAAGTGGGCAACTGGTTCTTTGTGACACCTTTGAAAATAGCAAGCTAAAGCAAGAAGGGGCTCTGCAGCCAACTAGGTGCAGACCAATACTTTTATGTATTTATTTTTAAGTGACGATTCACTGGTTGTATGAGTGGCATTGATTTCTGAAGGGGCTTGGTCCCACCTATTCTTCATTATAGCATCATATAGGTGCTGGAAACTTTGGCTGTCTGTTCCCACAGGTCTTGCTCACACAGGTCTGGCACTTGTCCTTGTGCAGTGGTGGCAGGCCATGGGAGTGACAAGCTGTCACTTCAGGTCTCAGCTCCAGCATGCCAATGACTGTGGTGAGTTGGCTTCATAGCTTCAGCCAGGTTACACCAGAGGTGGGGACAAGGGGCTTCAGGGCACTCATGGGATTGGAGGGGGCTGGAATGAGGCCCTGGTTCTGGCCTGGGTCACGGAGCCAGGAGAAGGCTCACTGTGAGGATGAGTTCTCCACAAGTCACCCAGGAGGCTGGTGGCTCAGTCTGGATAAAATGGAGATGTTCGGTAATCTCAACTGAAAGCCCAAGATGAAGACAGTGGTGGGAAGCCTGTCCAGATCATTCAGCTCAGTCCCCATCTGAAAAGGACAGGTAAAGTCCCTTGGTAACCTGCTGATGGAGGAGACCTTCTCTATGCACTGCTTACACCTGACTCGTAAAAAAAAAGTAGAGATGTATTTAATGCAACCTGTAGGCTGCATGCTGCTTTGACGACAGAGACCAGATGTCTCTGATGGCTGGTTGGATTGCGCAGGTATTATTAATTGGGTTTGTTAGGAGCTTTTTTGCCGGAATGATTTTGCAGTCGCAGTAGGGCTGCAATGACAACGGATGTGAAAAGCCCTTCACAGGCATCAGGACATCTCCCGTCTGGATGGGGTGGGATGCAAACGGCGCAGCAGTGTCTCCGTTCGGAGCCCTTCAGAGCAGGATCTCTTGACTGTTGAACAATGCTTGGCAAAGAGGAGCTGGGTTTATAAATAATGCATTTCCTTTGTCTTGCAGGAGTTCTGGAGGCAGAGGTACAATCAGATCAGCTGTGAACAGCTTACATAGCAAATCTAATAGGTTTGTAAATTAGATTTTGTGTTCATTTGTTTTTGCTGTAAGGCAGCTATTAATCTGCTTCTCCTCTTCGCTGGATAGTGCTGTTCTTATTTAGCAAATATATCTGTTTCTTTTCACTTCTGCTTTGCATTTTCTTAATCATTTCTCCCCCCTCCTTCCCCCAGCTCAGTGCAATAATCATTTGCAAATAACCAAGGATCTGCAACTTGCGGTGATTGAGAGAATGAGAAAGAGAGAGTTACTTATTGTGAAAATAAGTCAGTGACAGAGTTGCCATTTTCGTAGTTTTACTACGTGCTGTTAGAAGAGAGATCGCTGTCTTTGACATCAGAACTTCATTTGGTTTTATCGTAATGCACTTCAGTAACATTGCTCCATTGCAGAGTCATTTTGTGGCATCACAGCTTCATTCAGTGTCTCTCTGTGGTTTTTTTACAACGATTTCATGTCAGCCCAGCATTACCAAGTGGCACGGTTGCAAAGCTTAGTGACACCACGCAAGAAAGAAAGAGTGATACCATTCTGTGATGAATTCATCACCCATGATCAAAACACAGAAAATGGACAAACCCCAGAAAATCATAGTTATTCCCCAAGATTTCTTTACCCTATTTCCTTTATGATTTTTGACACCTGATAAGTAAGCTTTGCAAGACACGAGGTAATATGGCAAAATGCAAGATGCAAACAAATCCAACAGCCTCAACTGGCAGGCTCTGGAGAGGAACTGTACAAACACACACAAGGACACTGGCAGCTAGCATTTATAAACACATTTCCTTGCCTTTCTGAAATGTTATGTAGTGTGAGCCACAGTGTGTCCTGAGGAGCTCCTTCCCTGGGCTGGAGATGTGCTGCCGGGAGCTGGATGTTGTCCATGAGCCTGGGCCACCAGCTCTGCCCCATCTCTCACTCTTCTCCCTCCTTGAGGTTTACATGCTTTTTATAAAAGTATTTATTTGCAAACCATTTCCCAGCTGGAAAAAGCCCTTTGCACCGGAGAGGGAGACTCCCTTCAGCTGACAGCGAGTGCTTTGGCTGTGTATTTTTCAGAGCACTCTGTAGCGTGAAGGTTTTTTCAGGGCTGCAGATGCACGTGCAGCTTCTTGATGAGATGCTTGGGTATTCTCTTTGGAGGGCAGCTGGCTGGAATCAAATATTCATCCTCCATTTGATGTAAATGGCACTGAACTGCTGGGGCTGATTTGCTTCTTAGAGCAGGGATTAAAAACTGGGGTCTCCCAGTGATCATGTCCAAACCACAGCATCTGGCTGTTGTCCCTCCCCCTGCTCATGTCTGGGTCTGGAGCAGGCAATACAGATGCTGAAATCCTCGTGCTCTCTTCTAATGGGGGAAAAAGCTACCAGCAAGCCAGCCTACCCCTATTCGGTACGGGATGCTCATAGCCCAATCTCACAAGCAGCACCCAACGGCTCAGCTAAATTAACTTCTCCTTTAGGTGAAGTGAAGGTTGCACTTCTCTGACGAGGATTTTAACCCTCTCCAGGAGCTGAGCTGGCTCCACTTCGGGGTGTTCATGTGCGACCATGAGGCAACAGGGCAGCAACCTTGGCTGCCGACGTAGGAAATGTCTTGGTGAATTTTGAGGGCTCCCCAGGACTCTGGGGTGTGTTGTCTTCAAGTGTCTGTCTGCCAGCCTGTCTTTGCAGAGCCTGCTTGTGGTTTTGTGTGCATGCCTTTCTACAGCTAGGTGTGTAAGGTTGTGTTTTCTGCAGAGCTGTGCCTGGCTGTAAGTCTGTGTTCATATAATCGAGCAGGTATTTAAGGATTTGTGTCTGTCTGCTTGAGTGTAGCAGAATACAAACAAGTTTCAGTTCTTGTTTAGCTAATAACTACAATTTTGCTTTTCTGATGAAGTTTGAATTCCAGCAGCCAGAGCCGAAGACAGTGATTAGAAATGCCATTGGGATGCTAACGGATCCTGTCTCTCTCCCTCTCCCTGTCTTTCTTTTCTCTAGAGCTGAGGTAGTAATAAATGACTCTTCGTCTCCAGCTGTTGTTGACAGAAGTAATGAAAGCATTAAGCACAACATTAAACCAGCCTCATCCAAATGGAGACACAACCAGACACTCTCTTTGAAGATCAGGTACTGGTAATTACCTATAGGACAAGAGACAGATTTGGTCCTCTCCAGTGCAAGCTGGCAAATTGCCTCTGTATATCATCTAAAGAAGTTGAGGAAGAAATAAAAGGCTTATCTCCTGCTGAGCTAGGCTTCATATCTGTAAGCGATCGCTTGGAAATGAATTCCCAGCTGAACCAGCTGGCCTTACAATGACGAAACAAGGAGCACTTGAGCGCCCGTTTTCCAGGCCAAGTGGAATTAGTGTGCACTGGCAGCGGGTCACGGAGGGGAGGAGGAGACCCTCTTCCCGGGGTAAATGCAAGGACCCCCCACTGATGGTGGGCTGACCGTGCTAGCCTGCCCAGGAAGGGATGGGTGGAGAAGGAGCAGGCGTTAAGATGGAGATAGCTCTTTGTAAGCTCTTTCTGGAGAGCATCAGTCAGACGGACTGGCCACAGAGCAAGAGCAGCCAGGAGGCAAGAGTTCATCTTATGTATGACCCAAGTTATCTCTGTACCTCACCTGATGGGCTGTTTCATTCCCTGTCCTCAGGAAACAGATCTTGAAGTTCCTGGATGCAGAGAAGGACATTTCGGTGCTGAAGGGGACGCTGAAGCCGGGGGATATCATCCACTATGTCTTTGACAGGGACAGCACCATGAACGTCTCGCAGAACCTGTACGAGCTGCTGCCCCGCACCTCGCCCCTCAAGGGCAAGCAGTTCCCCACCTGCGCCATCGTGGGCAACTCGGGGGTCCTGCTCAGCAGCGGTTGCGGCCCTGAGATCGACGCGCACAGCTTCGTGATAAGGTAGGGGCCCACGCCCTGCCGCACGATGGGGCTGGGGGGATTTGGGGAGGGTTCGGAGAGGTGGAAAGGGGCTGGAGTCCCAATCCACGCGGTGCGGCGCAGCCTTGCAGCCCCGCGTGCATGCGTAGAGTTCACCGATGCGAACCTCCCGCTGCGAATGCTTCTACCAACCACCAAGCGCTCCCCCACTGTCCTTGCAAATGCACCCCACGCGTTCTTACGGTGCACCGTTAACCCCCAGGGCTCCATTAACCCCCAGCACCCCCAGGCGCAAGCACTCACTCCTCTTTTCCCACATACTTACCCTCTTGTAAATAAACCCTGTCCCGGACTCTCCCATGGACACAAGCTCGATCCTTCCCCAAGTCACTTCTCCCCTCGAGCACTGGGTGCGCCACGTGGTGCCCTGGCACCACACTTCTGCACGCCCGGCTCCGACGCTCTCCTGTGACCATTCCGTCGCCAGCACCGATGTCCCCGCAGATGCACTGCCCCATGGACCCGCACCAGCAGATCCTGACCCCCGCTGGGGCACATGCCAAATTCACCACAGAAGGTGCTTGAAGCGGAGAGGAGTGTGCCAGCCCTCCCATCCACAACACCCCTGTACATCCGTTAGCTGAGGGGCTGTAGGAGTCTGCTGATGATTTATGTATGTGCAGATATTTGCTTTCTGGCGAGTCTATTATGAAGACAGCCCAATCCATCAGCAGCTCACAGAGGCGGTCCTCGGCGTGACATGGGAACAAGGATAATGTCACCTCTGCCCCCCGCTCAAACCTGGCTGCTCCAGCCTGTCTGGCTGCTGGCAGCTCTGTCCTGTCCGCGGGGGACAGGACACTATCCTTCGCATCCTTAAGTGTAACCAGACTGAGCCAAAGGAAAAATTGCTTATTGCAGTTCTGGCAAAGTTTAGGGAGGGGCTTTCGTGGCAGGCAGCAAAGTTGCAGGAGAAAAGCCTTTCTGGGTATAAGGATTGGGATTTTGAGCGACTTCTCTCTAGCCAGGTATGCTAGTGCAGATCTGGCATGGACATGCTCTTCCCACTGTAGGTTATCTAAGCCACCACTTGAATCTGCATCTTCCTGATGAAGGTTTGCTCCATCCAGGCAGCCTTTTCAGCAGGGCTGGCAGTGACCAGCAATGAGCTCTGTGTCCAGGATACAGCTTCACTCTTCAGACCCAACGTTTATTTTCAGCGATTTTACTCCTGTGACGAGTGGATCAGAAGGGCCCCACGTGCCAGTACCTGGATTTTCTTTACACCATTCCCTTAGCTTCCCCATCTGTAAAGTAGGGAAAACAGTAATAACGGCTGATTATCAAGGCAGATGGTTAGGATGCAATTCCTGCTCATTAAATACTGTAACTTCACTGTAAAACGCCTCAGGAGACCATGCAGTGTACTAACATGTGGGTACCCTCTGGTTTTCACCACGCTGGGGGTGCATCTCTCTGCATCCCTCCATCAGCTGGTCACCTGTCCCATATACCCAGCGCCACGTGCATGGCATGCCCACGGCTTAACGGCTGTGGATCCCCCCTCGAGGAGCTGTAGGAAACCACCATATAATGAGGGTGATTTGTTGGCAGTTTATCCCGGAGCCCCTCAGCCCTTGTCCCTGGCGTGACGCAGAAGGTTATGGCATGGGAGCTCCCAGGGGAGCGTGTGTGCCTGTATCTGCATGCACAGCCTGAGAGGAGGCACCGACTAATACTACAGAAAGAGATGTTTTTTGAAGGTCACAGCCTCCAGACAGCCAAACCCTATGGAGACCTTGTCCTGGCATCTGCTGCCCACTGGTATCATTATCACTGCCAGTGCCACCAGGTCTGCTGTTAGCAGACACTTATTGGGAAGGGAAAAGGGACTTGGGATAATATTACTCCAGCAGGGCTATAATTAATAGGTGATTGCTTTCCTTGCGTGGGAAAGACCGTTTCATTTCAAATCTGCCATGGCAGCAAAGATGGGAGGTTTGTTGCTATGTGTTATTTTTGAACCACACCAGAAGAGATACCAATCCGTACAAACCCACCCACCAGACACCCGTTATTTCTGTTATTAACATTGCCCCAGAGGAATATGCACACACATGACGGCATGTCAGAGCCTCTCTAATTTATTGCAGAGACTCATTCTCACTCCTCCTCCTCCCCAAAACGAGGGTGAATGGGCACATCTGTCACTGTCCATGTCGACTTCTGGCACCAAACACCCCTTGTGTTTGTCACTGCCCTCTCACG
Source organism: Haliaeetus leucocephalus (assembly GCF_000737465.1). Taxonomy (NCBI): domain Eukaryota; kingdom Metazoa; phylum Chordata; class Aves; order Accipitriformes; family Accipitridae; genus Haliaeetus; species Haliaeetus leucocephalus. The sequence continues at coordinate 17,007,106 of NW_010972775.1, forward strand.
TCCATTGTAAAAGGCTGTTTGGTGTTTCCCCTCGCAGGTGCAATCTGGCCCCTGTCCAGGAGTACTCGCAGGACGTGGGCATGAAGACGGACCTGGTGACCATGAACCCCTCGGTCATTCAACGGGCCTTCGAGGACCTGGTGAACGAGACTTGGAGGGAGAAGCTGCTGCAACGCCTCCACAGCCTCAATGGCAGCATCCTCTGGATCCCGGCGTTCATGGCCAAGGGGGGCAAGGAGCGAGTGGAGTGGGTGAACGAGCTCATCCTGAAGCATCACATCAACGTCAGGACTGCCTACCCCTCGCTGCGCCTGCTGCATGCTGTCCGAGGGTGAGAGCATTTCTGGTGTGCTCGGAGCCAGGATTTTGTGAGCCTCCTGAGCCGGGGAGCGATCGATGGGTTTGTGTCAGAGGCAAACGGCGTGAGCTGTTTCTTTCTGCAGACCGTGAGGAGGACTCCACAGGCAGTGGCTGGTCCCTAGATGAGAACTGGAGACCACCTCGCAAGCAGGGGCTCCCCGCTCTGCACTTTGAGTGTGAGGTCTTTTAGCCATGCAATATAGTGAGCCTAAGACTTCCAATGCTTTTGTGGCTGTAAGCCTGGGTGTCACCATGATAACTCCCCAACCTACGGTTAGGGCTTTCCTTGGAGAAATGTGTTTGTGATGAGCTAGTGATGAGGTTTGTCACCTTGTGCTTGAGTGACACGTGCAAGTCTCACACAGCTTCTCAGGTCAGAGAGCTCATGGCAGCCTGGACGGGCTCAGCAGTGGCAGAGGCCCAAGGGCTGTTCCTGAGTAGCCTTTACACTCCTGCAGTGGTGACAATTGCACTGCTCATCTTAAATGACCAGCCAAGGCAGGGAGGGGACTGACATAGTCTGGTCCTGCTGGGTGAGATTTCCGTGTAAACGGCTTGGGGATGGGGTAGGCTCTTGCTTTCTTGCTTTGTTTCTCTAGAGAGTTCATTAGGCACTCAGGGAGTCTAGGCAGGTGGTGGCTTATGCTGGAGGTGGCTTAGCGGCAGTAGTTGTCCTCCCTGATCCTGACTAGACCCTGTCAATCTCCCAGGATGGGATTTCACTCGTGTAGCTGGTACTCCCACCTCTGAGCCTCAGCATTAATGTTTCTTGATTGCTTTGAGTACTTCTTTGCCTGCACACCTCTGAGCCTGAGCTCTTCTGGTCAGTTGGTCCGTGCTGGGTGTTGCTCTGTCCCAGCTCATGTTGCATGTCAGTGCGGGGGGTGGGCACAGGACAGTTTTTGGGGTCATTTCCCACAGGAGAAAGCCTAAGGGGGGGCTCCAGGGAGAGGGCTGTGAAGGGCAGCTCCGCAGGCAGCCTGGGCGGGCTGGGAGGTGTGGAGGCTCTGGTGCTGTGGTGCATCCCAGGCAGCAACAACGGGTGAGAAGAACCATGTCTGCCCCAAGTGCCTGTGTTTGAGACTTCAGAGAGGGGGCCAGAGAGGCATCTTACAGAAAACGCTGGCTTTGAGGTAAAGAAAGGGAAGGAAATGATACCACAACTCACAGAAAGGGAGGAGATGAAGAAAAAAAAAAAAAACCTACAACCCAAATTCTGAGCTATTTCTAGCTGTAATTGACTTACTTTCGTCTGTCAAAATAGAATTAAGCTCCTGTAATAAGCCCTTTAAATCAACAGGCTGCTAATCCTGTGCTGGCAACCATTCCCAGTGCCAGAAACTTCCTGTAGGAAGCTTTGCAGAGGAATTGGCAAGGGCTGGGCATCACTTTCCCACAGGAGAGGAGGAGGATGCCTTGATAAGCTCTGCTGCTGAGCTTATCTTCTAACTCTCGGCACCCTCCTGGCCCTCCTGTGCTGCAGCCCTGCAGTCCAGCTGGTTGGTCTTTGGCACTCTGGTTGTCCATGTGTATCTCCCACAGAGCAGTGTTGGAGCCACCACCCATGGCTGGCAGGTCCTGCCTGGCTGGAGGGGATGCAGGCATTTTGGGACAAGCCCAGGGGTTCAGCACTGTCTCTCGGTGCAGGGGTTGAGGCACCACTCTCCCCCGTGGCTTGTAATAGTGTCTTCTTTTTGTATGTGTTAGTGTTCCTGTGGGTTTTAATGGGATCCCATGCAAGGAGCATGGGTTCAGGCTCCTGAAAACCTACAGGGGCTCAGAGGAATGTAACCAGTCAGACCAGCAAGAGAGCGAAGTGGCCACTGTTGGTGGATGTCTGGGATGCATATGGTACCAGCACGTGGTCGGACACTGGCTGATGCTGATGATGACAGGCTGTAAGTACCCAGTCTGAGCTACAGCCAAGACCTCGATCCTGTCCTTTGCGTTGGTCACTGTGCTGTGGGGCAACGGAGAAAGGTGGGTCATGGCTGCACAGAGGCAGCGCTAATTCAATTAGAACCGCAGAAGCCAGTGCTAATCCTCATCAGGGCTTGCCCTCTAAGCCAGGGGAGCTGCTGCCTGACCTGCCCTCTTGCTCTCACACTTAACAGCAGGAAAACAGGGATGCCTACTAATTAACAATTAATACAATTAAAACTGCAGCCCCCTCAGAAAGCCAGAACTGATGGGAGCACTTCAACGCCTACCCAGTGTGTTGTGGCCTGGCCAAGGAGCTGTGCAGAGGGAGCACCCAGGGCTGGGGGGCAAAGGGCTGTGCTGTTCTGGGGGAAGGCTAGAGTCAATGTTAACCCTTTCCTTGGTGCAGCCTCCTCAGGTTTGGGCTTGGATGGATGGAAGAGTGATTCAGGGAGTATTGAATGAACTGGCCACAGCTGAGGGAGGGGAGTTATGCTGAGGCTCTTGGTGCTATATAGGAAGTCTCTCAGGTATCTATAGGGTTGTCTTGACCATCTGCTCAGGGTAATTGATATGATGTAGTTTGGAATGAAGAAGGAGTCTTTCCTCAGGTCAAACTGACCAAAATCACTAGAATTTTACTTATTCATCTTCTGTGGTACTGTCTAATTCTTACGATCATCCTATATTTTTGCTTACGAGCTCCTTGCTGTTACAGGGATGTGGTCTCCAATGACTTCCTCTGTCTCTCCAGCTCTCCCTGCAGAACATGCCACTTCGTAGCATTACACTTTTCTTTGACAGATCTGAGATTTGTGAAATGAATACGTTTTGTGGCATATAGCATGCAGCAGAGAATCGATAGTCCACAAAGCCCCACACAACATCCCTCTGTGCTGCAGTGGGCTGCAGTTGCAGAGATGTCCCATCTTCTCCTTTGCTGGATAAAGCCACCCTTTATAATCTATCCTAAGTTGATTTGGAAATCACAAAGAAATGGGAGAAGTCTTTCAGCCAAGACACTCTTTTATATATTTTTTTTTTTTCAAGGAATAGCACTTTCTACAAAGGCTAACATCTCAGCCACCTTCAATTTGGCTACAAAAGCTTTGGCTTTTCTCTTCCTTCGCTACCAGCAAAATGCATTTGTAAGTTCTTGACTCCTCCTTGAACCACAGTATTTATTGTCCTGCTCTGCTTTCCCCCAGACCAGAATGCATTTCAGTGGCAATTGAGCATTTTTTCCTATAATTTTCAGTGCATTTGGGGTATTTGTAGAGTGTGTGTTGCTGAGATAAGTAAACAGCATTTGGTTTTGTTGTCCTTAGCAGCATCATTTGAGACATCACCTTCCTAGCTGTGAGGTTGCCTTAAATGTTTGCTGATAGCTTTTGGTGTCGATGATTCTGGATAATCTATGCAGTAGGACGGAGGCTCTTCTTACACAGTTAAACTCACCATCTTCACACCAGGAGGGGAGAGAGCCATCAGCATTTCCGTGGAGAAGCTCAGAAGGAAGCCGAGTCACTACCTAAGGCTGAGGAGGAAAGCTGTGCCGTGGCAGGGAGCCAGCTTGCGGGGACGGGGACGGTGCCATGCGTTTCAGGGGTGCGTGACTCACTTTGGAGCGATTCTATAAAATGTCTCCTGAGCAATTCATCTGGCGAGCGCAGTGCTCGTCTCCTGGCTGGGAAGCAAGCAAGCCCCTTATAAGTCATCTGTTAGTGTCTCCAAAAAGCCTTGTAATTCCTATTGCCAAGCAGCTTTTGTTAGAGAAATAACACGAAATGCAGGAAGCAGGGGAAAAAATTGTGTCTGGAGGTTTGACTATCACTCCTTGCAGAGAATTCATGGACATGTTTCAGTTTGCCTTGTCTAATCTAGTCTAGCATTTCTCACTGTGTCCATTACGAGGGTCTCTTGGCAGTAACCAATTCTAATCCCATAAGATTTTGTTAATAGCTTCTTGAAAGAAAAAAAAATAAAAAATCAATATATCTTCTAGCTCCTTGGCTAGGTCTCCCATTAGGTTTAACATCCAAATAGTTGTGACAGTTTACATGCGCTCTTCACAACAGTGATCACCTTGCTGAGGGTCCATAGCTTGCGTAGTGCATCTCTGCCATGTATCCTCAGAAGTGCAGCCTGGTGGGGCATAAGGTGAATTCATCTTTGCCTCAGATGTCTCTCTGGGTCCTCACACCCAGACAACATCTAAGCCTTTGCTGATTTTTCAAGGCAGTGCTCTCAGCCGCTGCCTTTCCCATCCGTCAGCCATGGTGGAAACCCTCCCCTGGTCCCTCCTTGCCTTCTGTCCTGATTATGCAAACCTCATGAAGTTCAAGAAGGGCAAGTGCAAGGTCCTGCACATGGGTCGGGGCAATCCCAAGCACAAATACAGGCTGGGCAGAGAATGGATTGAGAGCAGCCCTGAGGAGAGGGACTTGGGGTTATTGGTTGACGAGAAGCTCAACATGAGCCAGCAATGTGTGCTCGCAGCCCAGAAAGCCAGTCGCATTCTGGGCTGCATCAAAAGAAGTGTGGCCAGCAGGTCGAGGGAGGTGATTGTCCCCCTCTGCTCTGCTCTTGTGGGACTCCACCTGGAGTACCGCATTCAGCTCTGGGGCCCCCAACATAAGAAAGACATGGAACTGCTTGAGAGGGTCCACAGGAGGGTCAGGAAGATGATCAGAGGGCTGGAGCACCTCTCCTATGAGGACAGGCTGAGAGAGTCGGGGTTGTTCAGCCTGGAGAAGAGAAGGCTCTGGGGAGACCTTATAGCAGCCTTCCAGTACCTAAAGGGGGGCTGCAGGAAAGATGGGGAGGGACTTGTTACAAGGGCATGTAGTGACAGGACAAGGGGTAATGTAAGAGGGTAGATAGATTAGAAGTAAGGAAGAAATTCTTCACTATGAAGGTGGTGAGGCAGTGGAAAAGGTTGCCCAGAGAAGTTGTGGATGCCCCATCCTTGGAAGTGTTCAAGGCCAGGCTGGATGAGGCTTTGAGCAACCTGGGCTAGTGGAAGGTGTCCCTGCCAATGGCAGGGGGGGGGGAACTAGGGGATCTTTAAGGTCCATTCCAACCCCAAACCATTCTATGATTCTATGCCACCTCCTTTCCAACAGCCTTTGCCTTGCTTATAGCTGTACAGGACACATGTGTGCAGATTATTCTCCTAGCCTGTTGCTTTGATTGCATCACCCCGCTCTTTTGCATCCCTCCACAGGCTCCCCTTTTCTCTAACACATCAAACCTAAGCTGCTGCTTTTCCTTTTCACAGCCCTCCCAGCTCATCTTTTCTCGCTCTGTCTCGAGATCAGTTCTGCTGTTGATTAGCCAGCATCACCCACCTGTGGGTTTTCTAAACCAGCTACTTTATGCTTCCTCCCTTATAGTACTTCATGCTTACAGGGGCTTCTCTGAAATATCTACCCTGGGGATTCATGCCTTAAAGCCCTTCCTCTCTGGTCCCACAGATGGTTTAAGGACAGTGGTCCTGAGCTCAGGTGAGGGAAGAAAATGACCAAAGGCTGTAGGGGGACAAGAGAGCCGTTCAAAAGTGTGTGACTGGGGTAGGATGTGAGGGACTATGACTGCCCCGTAAAGTCACGTATGGGTTAGATCAGTGGATATCCCACAAATAAATCCTTGTGTGAGCTATTATTCTCACCCCTTCTGCACTTGAGGCACATTGTACCTGAGCTGTGGTGTGTCTGCACTGAGACCCCAAGACAGTTAATTTGTTCTGGTTAATCAGGAAGAAGATTTAGTCTTTTCTTTGTCAAAAGAAGGGGAGGGACATAGGATGGAAAGGGGAAAGAAATAGGGTAATTCTCTTCCCAGTTACTTTCCTCTTCTTCTGTCTGTTTGGAAATGCTTTAACTTGTGGGTGTTGAGTACCGTGTGTGTTTGAACGGCATCGCAGAGCTCAAGACCTGGAGGAGAAGGGTTATTTATCTGTGACTCAGCATTGATTTGCTTGCACCAAGTCACCAAAACCAGACCCTAGCCACATGGTACAAATCCAGTCTGGATATAGAGGCTTGATTTAGTGTTTGGGCTTTGCCCATCCTGGGGATAAATCCAACTCTGATTCAAGATCCAGCTTTTGGAGTCAGCATTAGCATGAATCTGGATGGGAACCTGCCCATTCCTACCTGTCCAGCACAGATCTCATCACTGTATGTACCTCTCAGCTATTTTGGTGGAGGTGACAGGAGACTGGATACGTGGACAGAAAAGGGCTGGGAGAAGCTGGGTGGAGGATAGTGGTTGCTTCCCGGGCTCCAGCACTTCATCTCCATCCACCCAGCAGCTGAGATACATGCTGTGCTCTGTCCTCGCCCGCACCAATGTGTCGGGGCACTCGCTCTGATTATCTGTAGCTGGTTTTTCATGAGTATTAATGGGAGCAGGATGTGTATGGCAGACTTATAATATGCTTCTGACTGTCAGGACTAGCATCTCCAAAACAGCTTGTGTTTGTATCACACTTTTGTGAAGAAGCTGTTTTAAAAGGGTCTGAAATTGCATTATTTTAGTTAATTCTGATCTGTATCACTACATAATGCAGCTGATAGTGCTGAAACTTGATTTCTTCATTGACCTGAGTTTTTTATTCATTTCATCAAGGCAATGGATTTTCTGTTCATTTTATCCTGCAGGTTAACCCTTACCTGGGGTTACAAGTTACTTTAGGGTTTTCTCAGACATATCAGGAGGTGATGGGTAAGCACTGAACAGGACCCTGCCCTCACTAGCGGTCCTCAAACACTGCCTGCAGGGAGGAGTTTTGCACCCAGTGTTTCAGCCCAAATCAAGGGCAGGCTGTGCTCCCTGAATTCAGCGATGGGGGGGGTGGGGGGGGGGGTGAATACTGTCAGTGTGGTGGGGTGCGTGCTCCAGATGTGCGATGTGGAGGCTGCCACCTTCCCTCGGGTGGGAGCTACAGCTTCCTAGGGGCAGTTTCAGAGCATTTTGTCTCCTGAAGGATTCTCACTGGGCTGTAAGCTCCAAATACAGCAGTCGCTTCCCCTGTGGCTGTAGTGCAGCCCCCTCGCAGGAGGCACACACGGATGGTCAGGCAGCCAGCAGCAGTGCTATGCAGTTCTGCTTAGGACACTTCTTAAGTTTCTTGGAAACCTTTTGGAAAATTGATGTTGCTGAGGAGCAACGAGAACCACCTACCAGCTAGGACGAGGACGAGACTCTCTGAGCTGCTCTTCTTGAATCCTCTGTCCTTGGCTACCATCAAGTATTAGTTCAGATAGGTGCTAGGGCTTGTGTCTGGGCTGCCTCCTCAGAAAAGATGGCCTTGAAGATCTGATGGCATTTTCCATCTGTCACTATCATGATCCGAAACAAGAGCTGTCTCAGACAATTTTTGCCTGACAGCATCACAGTTCCTGTTCATAGCTGCATCCTGCGCAGGCACCAGCCTATCTCTGTAGCTGCTTCCACCCCTGAGGGTTTATTTACAGAAATGACACAGCACCAGCTTTTGAAGGAGGTCCACGCTGTGAGAACAGCTCTGAAAAAGAAGGTATTGGGTTTCAGGACTGCTCGTTGCTCTTCTCTTTTAATTGCTGTCTCTTTCCATAAAATGTTGCAGTTAATAGTTATGGTGATTGGTGTAGCCAATTTGAAAAATAATTACTGCCTGCTTCAAGATTATCTTTCCTCCTAATTAAAATCCCGGACCTCACATATTAAAGGTGCGCTGTTGACACAGCATCCCATGTGCGCCCAGACAACCTCATTTGGATTTACAGAATTAATTAGGTTTTATTTCCATCCCCAGCTGTTCTCTCCTGCACCAGGAATGTGGCCACTGTCTCAGTTGGCCAGTGGTGGGAGAGATAAGAGGGAGATCTTCCTGCATAGCTCCCACGCCCCCATCACAAACCAGTCATTAAAAAGTATTCCCCAGACCTCACCAGAGGATTTCCCACCTTCACTGTCCAGGAAACAAACTGCAAGCACTGTGGCATGGCCTATGTTATGGTTTGGGTGTTATATATTATGTATGTCACCTGTGTGGGTGGGCTGGGACAGCCTGAAGTCCATCACCCCCTCCCAAAGCTGCAGCCAGCAATGAGAATTTATGATGCTGTAGGAGCCAGATTTGTCATCCTTCTCATTTTCACAATGCCATACCTGCAGTAGAGGGAAATACAGAAAAAAGAGCCTGTTTCTGAATTTTTATTATAAGAAACTGAATTGTCATTGTTCCCTACCCTGATAATTATTGAGTGAGTGCTCACTAGCTGCGTGTGCTGAGGTGGATACACTGGGCTGGTTTTGGTAGGGCTGCTTTTGGGTAGTGGTTGCGCACGCTTGTTGGTCTTGGTAAGGCTGTTTGTGCGTGCTGGGTTGCAGAGGACAGCAAGCTTCTTCTGTAGGTCATTTCTGTCATTAATACGCTTGAAACATTGGTGGTCACGGGTGGTAACCATGTGCAAGGGTCACTTCATCATGCTGTCAAGGTCATTGTACGTTCATAGAGTTTTTACAGCCTCGCGACAAAACCCAAAAGTTAATCTTTTGGGCAGCTGTAAGGTCACCAGTATCTTTCTGTGCTCCAGCTGGTAAATTGATAAAAGGAGACTATTAAGGCTAAAGCAGCTTGCAGGACAAACCCAGACAGTTGTCTTCCCCCAACGCCAGCCGGTTAATGTGGCTTGGCAATTCTTCCCAGGTAGTTTCCCTGCTGCATGAGGATACCCTAATTCACAGTGTTAAATGGTTGTGATAATCTCCCATTTCTCTCCGCTCTCCAGGGGTCTAATGTGCTTACCCATAAACTCATCAAGGAAGCTGTTTTATGGCTACCTGTGGGAGACGATTGCCTTGGCACCGCAGCGAGCATTGCTGTGTCCCCATAGCACAACCCATATGGCTGGGCAATCCCAGAAAATGCTGATGCCGTGCCTCTGAGATACTCGTTCTCACCAGTTTTCCCCCAGTTTCTTGTTCCTTTCTCATGCTGGATGCCAAGGAGATGAGTCAGGCAAGGAGAACCTCCCCAAAACATCGTACTTGTCTTTTGCTAAAGCTACAGGTGCTTGGACAACCCTGGGGTGTGGGACCCCCATAAACCCCGCTGTGCCCGTCCTGCACATGCTGAGGCAGTCACTCTTCTTCCAGAATTTGATTCACCAGAAAAGTCAATTTTTCTCTTATCTGGCTGAGAACAAGCAAGTACGTTTTGTGCCTTGGTTGCTAAATTTTAATGGCTTTCATGAAAAGCTAATTTGCAGGATTAAGGCTCAGCTCTCCCAGGGGTTCCCGCTGTCTGAGTGCTGCACCCTCAGGAGCTTGACGGAAAGTGCGAATGAGGAGCAAGACACTTCCCGTGGCTCCACGTGCGACAGCGGGACCCAGCTCAGGATCCCAAACCTCTGGGTGAGGACACAGAAATGCCACGTGCTTTGGTCCACTTCCTCATGCTTTTTATCCAAAGCGCTGTCAGTCACTCACCTGAACTGAGGCCCTTTGAAATATCTATTAAAAATAATCCAAGGGCTTGAACGGGCTGTGACAGGGTGGGATGCGCTGCCTGCACCATCCCTGCCTGCTGTGGGGCAGCGGTGGCATCCGATGTGCTGGGGGAGGAGGGATTGCACCCGGGGGGATGACATCTTCTACCTCCCTCAAACTTTTTGCTTTCTGATTTTGCTCCTCTGACAGTGTTTTTCTGCTGAGCAAACCAGATAAGTTGCCTGTGCAATAAAATCTGGGCACTGGAAACATTTTCTTACAGGATGTTGATGCTGCAATAACTTTTATCAGCAGCCCAAAACACAACCGCTGATACCGTTTCTGCTTGTGCATCACTACAGGGTGCCTCCTTCCCCTGTTCTTATTGCCATCCCTCATAAAAAATAACGCACTTTTCAGCAGCGAGCACAGCTGACCTCCGTATCGCATATTATGTATTGCAATATGCCATATTATGTATCTCATGGACTGGTGTTGCAGAGTGTGGTGATGTATTTTGGTCCAGGATCACAGTAGCAATCGCTGACTGTAATGGGAACACAGTGTGTTTTAGCTCTTTCAGCCTGGTGACCCTTTATTCCAAGACAAATGTTTTACAGCCCTATTTTGTTTACCGTCAGAGTAAAAATGTTCATTCATCAATGAAAATCATCAGCTTGTGTGTGCGAGAGTGTGTCTGCTTCAAGGGGTTGCTGGAGTCTACTTGACATGTGGATGGTTTGGTCTGTGGTATTGATCTCCTAGGTTGACTGGAAGATAATTGTAGGCTGAAGTACTGAAGGCCACCATTGCAAGCAATTTGTTTTTCATAAAGGATTGCCGAGGCATGAGATGCTTCAATGCCATAGCAACAAGTGTGATGTAACCGCCAGACAGAGAGCAGGAGGATGCTTATTCATGAAGCAATCCCTAGAGAGGCTTTTTCTTGGCATGGAGAACTCTTCTGCTAGTCAGAAACCTCTCAGTTTGAATCACCAATATATCTCAGTCAGAGGCTGGAGAGAGAAAACGTGCAAGACACGAGCTTGGTGTGTGGCGGGAATAACACGCTTCCCTCTACTCTCCCTTTGCAGGTACTGGCTAACAAACAAGGTGCACATCAAGCGACCCACCACAGGCCTCCTCATGTACACCTTAGCCACTCGATTCTGCAACCAGATCTATCTCTACGGCTTCTGGCCCTTTCCCCTGGACCAGAACCAGAATCCGGTCAAGTACCACTACTACGACAGCCTGAAGTATGGCTACACCTCGCAGGCCAGCCCGCACACCATGCCCTTGGAGTTCAAAGCCTTAAAGACGCTGCACCAGCAGGGAGCCTTGAAGCTGACAGTGGGGGAGTGCGATGGGGCCACGTAGGGTGGTCCCCGGCCACGTTCCTGCACAGCCACAGGAGCAAGGGGAGGGGGCGGAAAGGACGAGTGGTGCCTGGTGGGGTTGGTTATCTTTGTTAATGCGCAGAACAGCGACACAAATATATATACGTGGTACCTATATATATTGACCTGAGTATTATAACTGTTTGGTGTTCACCAAGGAAGGGGCAGGAGAGATGCGGGAGCATCTGGCATGACTGGCCTGAGCAAGACCCCCTGCCGTGGGCTTGCTGGGCTCAGAAGGGCGTTCGACCTATGTCCGAAAGGTGTGAAGGTGGCCTTGGTTTTTGAGGGTATGTTAGGTGATGGGTAAACGTTAAGCCGTTTGTCGTGACTCGTCCGAGGTTGGTAGTTAGTTTGTTTGGCCAAGGACGCCGGCGCTGGCACTCTGCAGCGAGGCACGTTCTTGGCCCCGTGCTCGTGGCGGGGAGGGGAAGGGGCAGGGAGCGGGGTGGGCAGGGAAGGTTTGTTGGCGGCTCTCACGGCCGAGGGACTGCCTGCAGCACCGAGCAGGAGCCAGCTCCTGCCCAGCAGGGACTGGTGCCCGGCAGAGTCACGCACAGATCCACCCGAAACACGGACCACCGGGCTGAGCGCAGCCTTTGGAGAGGCGAGGGGAAGCCTCCTGGGCTGCAGCGTGATCTCCAGGAGGTGGTGGGACACTGTGCTAAGCTGATCCCAGTGACATTTGCTCGGAGAGGAGATGCGAGGGCCTCCAGAGAACGGGCGCATCAGCATTGAGCCGGGTGGACAGCGAGGAGACCGCTGAGCGTGTATTTTCTCTTCCTTTCCTAAGGAGCAATTTAGAAAGGAGCAAAGATGCTGGAACGTGGCAGGAAGGAGGTTTGCTGCCACAAACCGGCACCATTAGTATTAAGTGTCCAACTGTGCCACAGTCAAAGACACTCAACATCTGTCAGGGCTCGTGAAAACCATAAGTACATCTAGCTCTTAATTCCCAAATGCTACCTGCTAAGCAGCCTGCCTTCTCTCCCCCTCCAAAAATAACCGCTGAAATATTGGTGATAGGCCTGAGACCCAGCCAAGCAGAAATACCGCAGGACTTCAGGGGACTTTGTTAAGTCTAAATAATTTATTTTCACTTTGTCCACAAAGAACCAGCATACAGTGCTGTATTCCTGAAGTCCTGCTCGGTCTTTTCTTTCAAGCTCCGATTAGCTCTTACTCTGAAGAGTTAAATAGGATGTCAGATGGATCTTGATGGGATGCTTGCCTAGTGATGAACGTCAAAGAAATAATCTTTTCCCTTTATTTTTTTTTCCAGAGAGAACCCAAAATATAAAGAAGCTTTTATAACCACGTCTGCTTTTCTCTAAGTTTTGGGTTTTTTGAGGGAAGCATCTAGATTGATCTGATTAGCCCGTTTAATTTTCTGCTTCTGTAGTCTACTCTATTTGTCTCCTAATTAGCCAGAATGCAGGTGAGTCCAGGGTTCAGTGAGTGCAGTTTGGGTTTAATTTGTGGCACAGTAAATAACACTACACAGGCAAGCCTTGGACACGCGCTGCAATGCTTTCATGGCTGGGTATCATCACCTTTGTGCCTCCTCCTACTGCTGTGGTTTTTAAGTCAAAAAGTGTACAGTTTGGGACTGAAATACTTGAGATTGTCTCTTTAAAAGCTGAGTGCTTCAAGTGGTAAAAGGAAGAGCTCACTTTCATGTTTTGGGATGTAGAAGCTACTGTACCCATAGGAGCCTCCAGCCTGCTAATTAGTGTCAGATGAAGATGCCTAAGATTAAGGTATAAGCAACATTACGGTGGATAAATGTAGGCTAATCTGCCACCGAGGGGATGTTTCTTTCCAACTCCAGAAAATTATTTCTTTTATGTATTTTTTAAAACCTGGCTTTTTTTTTTTTTTTTTTTTTTACTTGAGTTTAGTTGCACAATAAAGCTAAACCTGGCTGTGAACCTCAGCTTAAGCTGTTGGGGTTTCCCGAGATAGGAGGAGACAGAGAGTAAAACTGCAAGATGGAAGTAGTCTGCAATCCTGAGGAGCTTCCCATGATTAAGGAGTGGTTGTTAAAGCTGAATAATTCCCTGGTTTGTCCCTGGCATGGAGGAGGGACAGAGTAGGGATGAAGCTGCAGGGACTGCTAAAGCCAACCGTTGTATTGAGGGGCCTGGGCCACGGTACTGATTGCTGTTAGCAAACCTTCTTTTTAAATAAAAATACAAGAAATGAAATAAATGTGCGGGGGGTTTATTTTTATTTTGTATTTATTTTCATTGACTAGAAGGGCAAGAAGGGGGGCCAAGACCATGAAATGCCATGCAATTAAATGGGGACACTCTGTGACCTTCTTTGCCAGTGAAGGAGAGGGGAAGGCTGGGCTTATTTGCCCATCTGGGGTGGATGTCAGTGCTCTGCTAGGGGACATCTGAAGCCACCAGGATGTCCTCACTGTGCCCAGAGAGATTATTGAGCTGAATCTAACAGCAGTGCAACAGGGGTGTGCTGGGGGGGGGCGTGAAAAGGGGGTGGGAGAGGGATTTCGGGTGCCCTTGAAGCAGCTTCTGGATCAAAGCACAGGCAATTTATAGGCAAGTTACTCAGGGGGATGAAATTGCTGGTGATGTTTCTATTCCCAGAATGGGTCCTGCTCACCCCTGTTTTAAAAATACATTAAACCAAGAGCAAGACCCTGAAGCTATTGAAATCAATGGCTGAGCTCCCATTTCACCTCGCTGCCATGTGGGTTGGTCCCTGCTGAGTTTATTTGCACAAAAACATCTAGAAATTTCCCCTTGCTTTAGTGGGCTGTGTCAAGTCCTACAGTCTGGTTCTCCGAGCAGCTCTTCAGGTTGGAAACGTGATTTACCATCTCTGTTTCCAGCAAATAGCTGGGACCTGGCTCCACCAAGCCCCAGCCCCTGCAACTCAGCAAGCCATAAAGCCCATGTGGTGTTCATGAGCAGCGGGAGCGGACTTTCAGGTTCACCTTCTGCTCCGCACAGGGAGCGGCCGTGCTGCAGTAGGTGGATGATATTTGGGCTATTTTGGGGCAGCTGCCAGCCACTGAGCAGCCGCGGGGCTGCAGCACGGCAGCTGCCAGATGCTATGGGGACCCGACCGCCGCACCAGGCTGCTGCTTGATGGATTTCTTCATGCCCAATTAAGGCTCTGCTGTCGTCAAGAGTGAAACAAAAAGGAGTATTGACGCTATTCAGGCAGGGATGCAGGTGCACGTGCTGCACCGTGAATGTACTTAACTGCCCTAAATGACAGCAGCAGCTCCCTTTGGTCTTCGCTCCTCCATCCCTCTGCTCCCTCCAGCAGTGATGCCAGCCCAAACTGGCAATGCTGGTGGCTCCGGGACTGGGAGCTCCCTCCCACAGGTTAGGCACATTTGTGCCAAAAGGCCTTTGGATAGTAACAAGTGACCTAAACTTGTAACATAGAAGTAAACTTGAGTCTCCACCTGGGTAAGCCCAGAGTTTGGGGCTGTGTTTCCCAGCATGGCTTTTTGGGGCAATAGTCTAATGGGTGCTTCTGGCCAAACCCAACATCCTTTTCCTCACCATGTCCCTCTGGTGTATTTTCCCCTTAGAACAGCTTGGGGATAAGGGTCTTATCTTGCTTGCTCAGCCACACCACGGCCAGAAGCACAGCTGCCTGAATTGCATTTCTTTCTAACCATGGTTCGTTTGGTTACATCCCAGCCTTCGGATCTGCCACATGCTTCTTTGTGTCTCTGGGCTAACAGCCAGCCGAGCCATGAAACCTCACCACACCCTCCGACGCTGCTGAGCATCGCGGCAAGCGCACGCTCACTCCTGTTTTCCTCTCCCCTTGATTACTCCAGTGATTTTGGTCCCTGGTGAGCGAAGCTCAAGAAGCGAACCTGTCATTACAGACCTGTCCAGGCTGACCAAGGATCCTTCAGACAAGGAATTTAATTCAGCTCTCACCGCGCTCGTTGCTCTGTGCATGTGCTGCGGAGCCGTGCAGAGGAGGAATGCAACAGCACAGCGCTTTTGGTCTTCCTATAAAAGTATAGATACCAATATAGTGATGTGGCTGTTGCTCTCCTGGGAGAGATCTTGCCCATATCTTGCACTGGCATGGAGCGTGGCTCCTCTGGTCAAGCTACAGAGTCCGCAGGCTCTGTGCTGCCGAGATCCTTTATAAATAATGCCTGCATTGCCTTATTTAAAGCTGACTTGGGTGAGCTGCAGCAGCTCCTCTGTACCGCGGTGTGGGACCTCAGCTGCCTCCCGCACTCCCCAGCCCCTTGCCCAGGCAGGGCTGGCAGAGGCACCCCTGCAAATGAGAGGGATGGAGGAGGGACCATCCCCCTCGCCTGAGTGCTTCATCAGCCGGGACTTGGTGCAGGGTCAATAACCAAGCCTCTGCTTCAGTCACAGCCCAGATAATTAGTAAATAAAGTGCAAATAGTCACTGTGAATCAAATTACAATTTTTTTTTATTTTTTTCAAGCTGCCTGAGGGGTTTTTTTAGCGCTAACAAACAACTGAATGTTCTAATTTTTTTTTTTTTGAGACACCAGGCTTGCAAATGAGAAAGACACAATATTTTGTATTGAAGGTGTGATGAAAATTGTTTTCATTTTTACATTCCATCTTGGATACTGCTTGGGAATATCACTGAACACTGTGGACTTCAGTCAGACACTTAAATGACATAAATGGTTTCAGTTGATCCCAATACAAAATCATTTTTAATTTGGGGCAAAATATTCTCAAAAAGGTTGCACCATCTACAGATCTTGGTATATAGATGGATTTTTTTTGACCACCACTGCTTTTAAAAATTTAAATGATGCAATTTCATGCTAGAGAGGCTTGAAACTATGGAAATTAAAGCTTAAAGCTTTGAGAGACCCACAGGGGATGGCAGGGAAGTGGTTTGCTCCAGAGTGTGCACAATGTCAGGAGGTAAAACCAGGCACATAACCATGGTCTCCAGTGTAATGCTTTGTTAAACCACATATTCTTCAGCTCTCTCAGTATTTTGATTGCTTTCCTTTTTTAGGTTTCTCACATTTATGGATGGTTTATTAACACCTATTTTCATCTCTAAATGTTACTCTATTGCCCTTAGCACCAGAATTTCACTTTGGGGTCCCCCTTTTGACCACATCAAACACTTTCTAGCTTTCCTTTTCTGCACCTCTACTTAATCATATTTTTCCCTATGAAACCAACAGAGCACGCATGAGCTGGCAAGTCCCCTCTGCAGTTCCAGTACCACCATGGGATGGCTCGTGTCCAAGCTCCATGTTGGGTCATCTCCTCACTGTGGATACGACAGCACTCCCAGCTTAAGCTCCAGGTTGGAGAGGCTAACACCAGTGGGGAATGGACTACATGTCTTATTTCAACCCCCCAGACAGTTGCACATCACCCATGTATGCAAAGAAATGACTGCGAAAGACCTTGGACAGAGGCCTGAATGATAGCCAAAAAAAAAAATCATCCTCCTCCCTAGAGGATGGACTTCTCTCCCAGTATTAGCAACATCAAGGGATTCGGCAATAAGCTCCTTTCCAGCTGGGAATAACTCGTGTTGAGCTCCATCAAACCTAGCCCGATGCAGAGCAAAGCCGTCACATGCCAATTACATTCACAATCCAGCTGAAGGCAGATGCATTTAGCTGCTTAACATCATCTCAGAGCAAATCCACAAGCGCTTCTACAAGAATCACAACCAACACCCACCAACCCTTCCCACCCTGATGCTCTCATGACCTTGTGCATGAGCTGAGAATCAACACAAAGTAACAGCATGGATGGAAATACCTCCCTCTGGGTTAGCATAGGAATCCTCAGGACCCAGCCAGCAGCAGCTGACTCCATCCCCCTAAAAAAGGCACAGGGCAGGGGGAGGGCACTCACCCTGGCCCTGCATACCCCAGGGAGAGCTGGGCAGATGCCATCTTAAAGGAGATACCAACCTCCTTCAAGATTGCACAGTGCAGGCGCTGAATTTACTGCTCAAGTGCTCAAAACAGAACTGAGCTGTATCTGTTCCATCGACAAGAAAAACACGGAGTTTGAGCAAGGATTAGGCACCAGGACAAACATTGCCTTTGAATGCCGAAAAGCAACTGGGGGTGTTGTCTGCCCTCGAAGTGCCTGGCCAGAACAAACCTGCCGGTGCTGTTGAAGGAGTGCAGCCAGCAATAAAAGTTAAGTCCCGCTATGTTGAAATGGTGGCAGGCCATCTGATACTAATCCTGTGCCTCCAGCAAACAAAACCTCCCAGGCGTTGTGAAATATCCACAGCTATTTGCTGGTTTGGTTGCCTGGAGAAATTCCTCTAGCCAGGGCCAATGAAGCACTCCATGTTCTTGCACAACCCAGGCAGCAAAGGTTAAAGCACGTTATAAGGAATGTGTCGTGGTTTAAGCCCAGCCAGTAAATAGGCACCATGCAGCCGCTTGCCCATTCCCCCTCCCTGCAGCCAGCGGGGTGGGGAGGAGAATTGGAAAAAGAATAAAACTTGTGGGTTAAGAACAATTTAATAACTGAAGTAAAATAAAATGTAATACTAACAATAATAATAATAATAAAATATAATAATAATAGTAATGAAAAGGAATATAATAAAATAAATAATAATTTTTAAAAAGCAACCAAGAAAAAAACCAAGCAATGCACAATGCAATTGCTCACCACCCACTGACTGACGCCCTAACAGTGATCGGCCCCTCCTGGTCAACTCCCCCCAGTTTATATACTGGGCATGATGTCCTATGGTATGGAATAGCCCTTTGGCCAGTTCAGGTAGGCTGTCCTGGCTGTGCTCCCTTCCAGCCTCTTGTGTACCTGCTTACTGGCACAGCATGGGAAACTGAAAAATCCTTAACTTGGGATAAGTGCTACTTAGCAACAACTAAAACATCAGTGTGTTATCAACATTATTCTCACACTAAATCCAAAACCCAGCACTGTACCTAAGAAGAAAATGAACTCTATCCCAGCCGAAATCAGGACAGAATGTAATGGGTTTTTTAACTAGCACTCTGGAAAGCCTGACACACTGCTTTCTAGAAAATGTTGCAATTTAGGCTTCAGCAGGAACCACGGAGCAAGGATAATATTATGCTTGGGCCATCACTCTTGTAGTGTCTTGCTGCACAGGTTCCAGATGAACTTGCTTAACTCGGCTTGTGTCTGAAAATTACTTTGGATTTGAGATTGCTAGAAAAGAGGAGAAGAGGCATGCTCTATTCCTGGACTGCATATTAGTGTTCCATATGGGTGCAGAGCCAAAGCATATGGACCTCCATCTGTTATGCAGGCCTGGCCTGGCCCCATGGATGGTTTATAATGTGCGTAGATTCATCCAGATTTGGGATTCCTCCAAAGGAAGAGGCGAGCCAATGACTCAAATATTGTGTAAAGCCATTGAAACTAATGGCACTAAACAACAGTCATTTGTCTCCTGTTTGATTTTACTTGCTGTAAAATAATGAATTAGTTATGGGGGTGGGTGAATGTTGTGTTATGGATGGAAGCTTTGAAGGAAACATGGTTAAAAGAAAACAAAACAAAAATCATCCTAGTTATTCTGTATCAGCTTACTGCAATGTATTATTCCCCAGAAAGTAAGCTGTGTCCTTCAACTTCAATAACATGACATTTATGCTCCATCTGTGATCAGATTTAAAGAGGTTTGCAAGGATAATTCAGGAAACCCTCAATGACAAATTCAAGGAAGCTACAGAAAGGACTCTTGAAGTTCTTCCATGACTAAGACAACTCTAGGAAAAATGAACTTTGCTCTTACAAGCTCTGTATTAACCACAAGCCCTGGACTTGGATGTTTTCTTTTCTTTAAAGCAAATAATGAGCCCCAAAAGACTCCAGGTCTTAGCATGCAATGCTGTTCCTTGCATCGAGAAGCCAGCATATGGTGGGACATGTCCAGACCTCACTAAAGTCAAGAGGCAGCTTCCACCAAGCCCAGAAGCACCACAATTTCACCCACCGCTTCGGAAGGTCACGTCTCTGTTTCAAAAGATGGACCTTGGCAGCTCAGTTTCAGCAACATGCTGAAATTTTTGCTGAATTTTTCTGCAGGATTGTGTGGGGGACATGATTAAAGCCATGGGATGACCGCCAAGGAGATGGGCTATTGTGTCAGCCCCTGGGAGAGTTCATAGCAGGAAAAAACCTCTCTCCACTAAAAGAATTAATTACCATGCATGTTAGCTCTGCGGTTCAGGGAAATTACTGTGGCCTGATTTCCTTCAGCGCTTTTATTCCTGGCTGGAGACCAGGGGAGTTGTTGAGGTTGCTGACTTAAGACACCATAACAAATGCCTAGAAATGACTGGACAGGCATTATGATTTGTAACCTGTGTGTCTCACCTGCCTCGAGTATGGGCTTCATGGCGTCTTTTCTCAGGATTTTATGGAAGGGGCAGATTTACAAGCATGCCAGCCTGCTCCTGGGCTTTCCAGGAGACACCAGGAGGGCACAAATTTCTTGGCTGAAAACCATTTGAGAAGCCAGGCAGTTCTGAACATCCTGTGGTTTATTTTTGGAAGAAGTCATTTTGGCAATTGCATGTGTTAAATGAAATGCAATTAGGGATGGAGAGAAGGTGTTACATGTGTGTTGGAAAAGGAGCCAGATCCTAGCCAAAGGATCTGGTAAAAATGTGGACCCCTGAGTGTGCTGCAGTGCAAAGGGGGCAGAGAGGAGGTGCTGTAAGGGTGCGCAGTTATTTATGAGTGTTTAATGTGAAACAGGGTATGGAAACACTTGCAACTGTGACGTGTTTTTTATGGTCTTCCCAAGGTTTTAATTAAAAACGCAATAAAAACATGACCATAGGAAACCAGGATGTTTTATAAATCATCTGCTATAAATTGTTTTGGAGGGTGGGGGGGAGAAAATCAAAGAAGTGTTTGTATATAAGCGTTCAGGACACTGAGTTCACATGCAGAAATAAACTCTTTAGGACAGGTTTTCCGGTTAGGAAGCACGTGCCGCACAAGACAATGAAGTGCAGGGGGGCTTCCTTGCTGCCACGGGGATCTGCCGAGCAGCTGTTTCCCCTTCGGATGCATCTGGCCACCAGAAATGCAGTGCATGCCAGGGGATGGGGAGTGGGACCATGTGCCAGGAGGTGGGATGCGGAGGATGTTGGGATTTGGGCTTGGATGATCTTTGGATGGCTCAGAGGGGTTTCAGCTGTAATTTCCAAGATGATACAGCACGATGCATTTTGTGCTTGGTGACAGACGCACTAAAATCATTTTGTGCAGCACCTGTTGCCTCTAACAGAGGCCACGGCAGGGAAACACTGGTGCACGATGGAAGGGAATTAACGAGGCCTGGAGAGGCAGCTGCAGGGTGTTCAGGCATCGCCTCTGGCTGTTTTAAAGGGGTTATATGAGTTTGGGGTAGCTCAGGGCCTTGGAAGGGATTAGGGGTTTGCTGCCCACTGCTGTGGGTGCCCAGTCCGTCTGGAGATAAATGCAGTGGACATCTCTGTGAGCTGGACCCCTTCTTCATGCCTGTGTGTATCCACATTTCTCAGCAGAGAAGGGAACCCTGAGCCAACCACCCCAGCACTCCCTGGCTCTTTCTCCACCACTCCCATGACCTTGGTGCCTTTACACCTTACTTTTCACTGTGCATGCTACCTAGCTTTTTGCAAGAAAAGAATTTCCTACACCCCAAAATGGTCCTTGTTGCTCCCGCAGAAGCATCCTGAATGGGTTTTCTCTCTGCCTTCCAGGTGAATTCAATGAAAGCCCACAACAGCCATGGCTCCAAGCAGTCCCTGAAGACCAAGGTTCCCTGAGCTTGTAGTTTAAACAGAGATTAGCTTCTAAAATTTAACAAGGATCTCTGTGAAAACAGAGTCTCAAGGATAAAACAACAAGCAAAAAAAAAGAAGCCCATTGAATATCCATCCAATTAGGGCTTCCAACTGATCCTCATTAAACATCCGCTTCTGACATTTGACAGCGCAGTTTAGATTAGAGCAGTGAAAAATCCCCTTGAAAAGGCAGATTGACATTTTGCAGAGGAGTGTTTTCATAGTAATACTAATGGCTTTAAACCCCCAGCTTTTACCCTAGCATGGAAAAAAAGCCCCCTTGGGCTTGGCAAAGGGGTAATGCACAGCCACGCTGGCTGGCAGGGAAAGTCCCGGTGACCAAACTCCTCACCGCAGTGAATGCAGGCAACCCCTGACATAGGCTCTCCACGCATAGGGTCCTCGAAAGGGACCATTTAATAAGATACAGAAGCTGGATTTTTTTGGCTGAGCTGAATATGAAATCGCCATGGCAACCTTTCTTCTGAGGTGATCCGAGTCAGGTAGCAACAGCAGAGATGAGTTAAAGGTCATCCCTGCAGAGGAAGATGGGCACCGATGAAGCACTTTAACAAGTCCCAGGGGAGGTGGCATTTAAAAGTCACCCGAAGGGCTCAGCCAGATCCATGAAGGGAGACAAATCTGAGAGCAGCATTGGTTTGGGATGCTCCTGGCTGAGAAGCCAGCAGCATCTACCAGTCAGTTAGCAGTTCCCAGAGGTTGCTCCCATGAGGGCACAAGGAGCCATGAGATACAGGTGCAGCCCCAGGTTTCCAAGACCTGGAGAAGGGCTTGCTAACAGCTGGGTAGGAGCTGGGGAAAAGCTTTGCAAGCAAATACTCCTGCCCCGGAGTGAAAGAAATAGCTACGTGCAGGAAATGAGCCCTCGCGCTCCAGCAGGGAGAGACAGGGAGAAAATAATTTCAAAAATCATCTAAGACTAATTGAAAACTGATTTTCACCGGGACTTACACTTCCAAATGCCTGAGGTTCTTTGAGAAATATCCACTCCTGCCTCGGATGAAGGGCTCAACGCGATTTATGACAATGAGCCAATGATATCCTTACTCCACAGATAAGGAAAACAGAGGCATGGAGGGTTTTACCATCATCTCCATAGCTAAAGCCAGGCACTTAAAAGTACAGCTTGGTGTTCAGCAAAGGTAAATGCCCGGTATTTCTACAAACCACTTAGCCAAGTGCTTGCACATGGCGTTTTGGGCATTACACGGTCGGGGTGGCTTGGTCTAAGTGACTCACCACAGATCAGGCAGCACATTAGTGGCAAGACCAGAGGCAAAACCCCAGGTTTCCTGGCTCCTGGACCTCTGGTCTGCTCCTTTTATCATATCAAAATATCCTTTCCAGATGGCAGCCACCAGACAGAGGCATGTGGCAGAGACAGCCCAGCATCTGCCAGACCTGGGGGTGCAGCAGATTGGGGACACTCACCTCCACCCTGGCTGGGTCATCACAACCCAGGGTAAGGGTGGGAGGACAGGGCAAACACCCATGAAAGGCTCCTGCTGTTTCGGGATGCTTCTCTCTCCTGGGAAGGAAGGACAAGCTCTGGAGCTGGTAACTCCAGAGTTCAATCTTCCTCCCAAATCACAACATTTTTTTTGAATAATACCTGTGGAAATCTTTCTGTATGCCATCTATTTTTAATTTTGGTATGTTTCTCTGGTTCTCATGGTCTTTTTTTAAGCTTTTCCCCTGTAACCATGAGGGCTAGAAATTCCCAGCTTTTGTTGCATTTCATTAAGCTGAGCATCTCAAATAATGTGAAGTTCAAGAGCTGTGATTTTGAAAACCCCACGTATCACATGACTGGTGAAAAAAGCTGTGCAAGCTCACAGCACTCCTCTTCCCCATCCCTGCAAAGCTCAGCTTTTACCCCGAGCTCTTGTCACAGTTTTAGCCATAACTTTCATCTCCTCCATGTTTGCAGCTCCCGGGTCAGGACCTTCACTGTTAGAAATCAGGTAGGAAAATTTCCTCAGGGTAAGCCCGATGACTGGGAGAGAAACCAGAGGTTCAGGAGATCTTAAGAGCTTGGTCTCACTGCTGTACTGCTGGGAGCAGAGACCTTGAGAGCCAGGCCCCCACTAGCAGTTTTACGCAAGCCCCAAGTGGAAACTCTACCACCTCCAGCCCTGTCGTCTCTAAGCCCCTTTGCATGCTGCACACATTTCAAATCCTGCCTGCACACATTACACCAGTGGATTTGTCCAACTCAGTGTGTATTTACTTGCAGCAAAAATGTCTCTCCAGGTCTATTTTGGAGGGAGGAGATCAAGAAAAGGTAGATCTGAAATGAAGCTTAAAGAAAGGGCACTGGGAAGACCATGGTCTGCAAAATATATGGGGGCTGCAACCTTCCCAGACCTCAGGAGTTTGCTGGTTCTTGCTGAGATTTCTGCTTCTTTAACCAAAGCCATGTGCTTGCTGCTGGCCCCAGACCTCCCGGCTGCAAACGCATCTGAACACAGCATTACACAACTGCTTTGTGCCTGCTCCTCTTTTCAGAAATTGGGACAAAATAAACCATTCTGCTCTGCTTGTGAGAAGGGTCAGTCTGCACCTTCCTCAGCCATTAGAAGCTGGAGTTGCCATTCGACTTGTCATCAGAGCTGCTCTAATTTGAACTAATGACTGGGAAGCTCATTGCTGATAACAGGGCACTGCCAGGCTCCTAGCCACCAGTGTGCAACCGTAACAAAAAAAACAATCCCCCGCCGCCACCAACCTGGTAGGATAATATTACATAGGATTGCCAAAATGGACTTCAGCCATTTATTTTGACAGCTGTAGTTTTAATTATTTATGATAAGACTTTACAATGTGCTGGTAAATGGACTGCAAGGCATTCCATAAAAAAAGAATGAAGTCTCGCAGTGGGCTTGTCTCAGGGCTGTAATAAACCAGGAGGGAGAAATGGGGAAAGGCTGTATGTACCAAAGGACCCGGACTAGCAATCTTCTACAGACCACATGGAAAAGCTGTTTCCTTTTGGACACCTCAATAGTTATCATAAAGCTGAGCATGTGGACCGTTCAAAACTTTGAGGTAGAACACAAATCTGCTCTTTTTTAAGAGCACAGACTTGTTGCAGGAGGGAGGGGACCTGTGAGCAGGAAAATCAGTGTGCTCTATCCCTCTACAGATTTAATCCCATCCTACCCACCAGGCAGGAGAAGAGCATTCCCACTGCAGTGTCTCAGCATTTGCTTTCTTGGGGAATGAAGACAAAAGCCACAATTTTCACGGAAGAGAAAGCTACACAAATGCACATACACAGGGATTTAAAAAGACTAAAAAGCTTTCAGCCTGTCTGACATTCACCTGTGTTGCTGAAATGCCCCACTGGCATCAGACTTTGAATTTAATGTGTGCTGGTGCTCCTCTGCTAACCACAACACTTCACTGTGGGGCTGCAGGGTCCATGAGACACCTCACAGGTTAGATAAACATGCCTGAAATTTGCAGGTTGGATCATCTTGACATGATTTCGTTTTTTCTCAGTGAAGAACGTCTGTAAAAATTGTGTTGTTCCCATGGAAAACTTCAAGCACACAGAACTGAAAATTTCATCAGAAGTATATTTAATCAGAATTTTTTTCCTGGTTCTACTAGGCAGGCCTTAAAATGTGTGAACTTGAGGAGATAATTTAGCATCTCTGCTGCAGCTCTTCATTTTCTAAAGGAGGAGAGAAACAGTAGCCCCCCTTGTTAAAGCTCTTGGAGATAGATTGCTGGAGAACATTAAATAAAAACTCACTGTTACTGTTATACGAGGGAGCATCTGAGGTCTTGCCATTCTCTTGTGAGGTTGAATTTGCACCGTAACTGGTGCTTGATTAATCTGTGCCCATCGCAAAGGTTGTCCCAGAGATACTGCAATCACTGCTTTAGTATTAGTCTGAGGGGACACATCACTTCAGAGATGATTTTAAAGAGGAACATGAAATGAGCTGAGACTTAACACCTGCACATCAAGAGAAGATAGATGTAAAAAATAAATCGGTATCTCAGGCAGGGGGTCAGGCTAATCACCTGCAGGTTCTGTTTGCTTGGGTGTGTTTTTAACACAGCAACTGGACTAGATTTTGCCCATGTTAAAAATAAAAGCAAGTTAGTATGTCTGAATCTTTGAGACAGGATTCAGGAGAGATCCTTGCATTGGCAAGTGCTTTCTGCCGTGATTTTCCTTGGATGAGATTTCCCTTTACAGCGAGACATGGCTGTGCCATACCCACACTGAAGGACAGCAGCTACGCTCCAACTCTGAGCCGACCGAACTTCAAGAACTGGGTAAGCCATCCCGGAACAGTGTGTGCCCATCTCTGCTAGCCTCCATCTTCTGTGGTCATTTACAGCAGTTTAAAGTCCCACCAGGTAATTTCCATGGTCGTATTGAATTGATATAAATGACTGCAGAATATACAGGGCAGAGGAGACTCAGACCAGCACTCGGCAGAGCGTTTTGCAAAGAGGATTAGCAGCTGTGGGGGGATGATTATTATCATTAATGATGTCAGAAGGGAGGCAAGCAGAGAGTTCAGTATTTAGTATTTTCACAAAAGCCACAGGGTCCAGATTTGCAGTCAAATTCTACAAAATGTTCTGTGCTGAGGCTTAAAAAAACAAGGTAAAATGTTTATTATACTAATAATTCTTCAGTTAACATCAAGACAGGTGAACAGGGTATCTAACACTTGATCCCCCACTAAGGCTTTGGCAATTGCAAATGCTAAAAAAACCTGATAAGACTACACAGGTTGCACAGAGGTAGCAGTACGCAGGCTGCTGAGGATTCAAAAAGGGCTGCTAATTGCCCAAACCTGCCAAGAAACTGTTTGTGCCCTAGCTCTTGACCTCCACACAGCCTGAAATCCAGCGTGCTCCATCTCTCTGACATCAAATGCGCACCCAGGAGGATGCATTTGGACCGGGCACGGCAGCTCTGGCTCTTGTGCAACGTGTGAGCATGCCGCGCTGACGACCTGAGCACTCCTCTGCAGAAGGCGGCGATCCTCCTCTGAGCCTCATGGTGCTTCAAAGGGTGTTTTTTTCTGCAGCTCCAGCTCCTGAATCTGAGTCTGTGCTCAGTTTTCACGTTCAAAACCCTAACTAGAAGACCTTGCAGGTGGCAGGCTGTGCAGAGAAGTGTGCAAACAGGTGTCCACTGAGATGCTCAAATCACTTAGGAGACAACCCTATATAGAACACAATAAAGTACCAACAAATAAACAAACAAGCTTCATTTGGGATCTTTTCAAATCCTTTCAAGCCAGTGTTTTGGCTCTTGGGTGCTTGAGAGCCTGAGGAGGGGCAGGCGCAGCAGTAGTGCAGAACATGGGCCTGGAGGCAATAGGTGGAAGGGAAACTTACAGCTGTGATTCAGAGAGGGGAGCAGGACTCATTGTTTCATGCTCCCTAGAGAGACATCCTTGTTCACTTCTTTGCTCTGCTAAAATATGGCCTGCTCGACCTAGGGCAAGCCATTTAACTTATTGCATAGTAGTGAGCCTTGACTGTTGCTGAAAGGATGAGATGTACATCTCCCGCTGGCCCCCCAGGCATTCTTAATTACTCACCTGATAGCCGCTCCAGGGTGCTTACAGCCCTTTCAGTACAAGTACAATATTGGCTTACAAACTGTATTTCCAAGCCAGCCTAGTGCGTCTCAGTTTTCCCTAAAGTAGGCCATCTCCTTCCCTACTCTGGACCTTCGAGGCTGGTTTTCCCCCATCTCAGGGACAGCAGCAGGACAGTCGCCGGGGTCGATGACTGTTACTTTATTCTGCAGTTTCAAACCTGGGAAATGTAGGTCGCTCGTCTTCAGCATGACCTACATTCACAGCTCCAAATAAGCCCCTTTTACCAGTGTTGACGTTTTCTAGCTTCAAGTTGAATCTGGAATACACACATGAATGCCCTGCTTTGCCTGGGTGTCCAAGGAGGGAAGCTATGACTGTGCCTAAGCAGATGCTGCCTAGATCAGCCGTGTCCTGCACACATGGCTGCCACGATGCCCTGCCCAAGCCAACAGCAAACTCAGGTCTCTCTAAAGGTATCTAACCACACAGGACTATCTGGATTTTTGCCTTACAGGAGAAGGAAGGATGGACAACAAAGGGAATTTTATCATTCCTGCTGTCTTTTTAATATGTTGAATGGCGCTGGCAGGAGCAAACGAAGGTGCACCCACCGCATGGCAGCCCCTGGCAGAGGCATGGGGAGACTGCAGCTGCGGCAGCAATGTCCTGGCTTGCCTGCCATCAGTGGCATTCCTGCCATTGGCTTCACTGGAGGCAGGTTTTTCACTCCAGGCTTCTTTTTCCTTCACATGGGGGAGGAAAAAAACCTGGCAGGTGCTTTTTGTCAATAAGGGAATTCTTCATATGCTTCATCCATCTTTTATGAAAGTGCCAATTTCACCGATCCTTTCAGACCTCGTCTTCACTCCATCCGTCATGTCACCTCAACACCTAGAATATCTTTAGTCTTGAGAAAATATGAGTAACACTGGCTGGATTTTGTGCACAGGGAAAAAGGAAGAGCCCTCACACACCTGCTACATTCCCCAGGTTTGGGAGGACATTTAAGATGGTGCTATTAGTAACTCCTCCCACAAGATAAACATGAAAGAAAAGACAAAATAATCTGAAGGAAAAGGAATGGAGTGAGAAAAAGGGTGTCCTAGTTTCAGCTGGGATAGAGTTAATTTTCTTTCTAGTAGCCGGTATAGTGTCATGTTTGGGATTCAGTGTGAGAAGAATGCTGATAACACAGTGATGTTTGCAGTTGTTGCTAAGTAGTGTTTGTACTAAAAGTCAAGGATTTTTCAGCTTCTCATGCCCAGCCAGCAAGAAGGCTGGAGGGGCACAAGAAGTTGGGAGGGGACACAGCCAGGACAGCTGACCCAAACTGGCCAAAGGGGTATTCCCTACCATGGGACATCATGCCCAGTATATAAACTGGGGGGAATTGGCTTGGGTGGATTGCTGCTCGGGAACTAACTGGGCATTGGTCAGCAAGTGGTGAGCAATTTCATTGTGCATCACTTGTTTTGTATAGTCCAATTCTTTTTTAATTATTATTGTCATTTTATTATTGTTACTATTACCATTATTATTTTCTTCCTTTCTGTTCTATTAAACTGTCTTTATCTCAACCCATGAGTTTTACCTTTTTTTTTCCCAATTCTCTCCCCCACCCCGCTGGGTGTGGGGGGAAGTGAGTGAGCAGCTGCGTGGTGCTTAGTTACTGGCTGGGGTTAAACCATGGCAAGGGGAAAAAGAGAAAAAGAAGCATCCTTGTACACTCTGGGGACAAGGCATGGAAAAAAACATCATTCCTGGTGCCCATATACCCTGGGGAAGGCGTGTAATAGCTAACAGCAGCCACCCAGCTGTGCTTGGTGGCCTTTGAGTGACACAGTAACATCTGAAAGGACAACGATATTCACCCAGGATATGTCTCCAAACCCAGGATAGCCTGGCATCAGGGACACAGCATGGCTTGAAGAGCTGGGGGAACACAAATAACCCCAACTCTCTCCTGAACTACTTATTTCAAGACTCAGGTGCATTGGACAAATCACCATCAATGCTCCTCTTCTCTTCTTCCCATCAACAGCTTTCTGAGGCTGCCCAGGGAGAGCCGTATTTGTCACTGCTTTCATCTTATCGGCTGACAGAAAACAGGTCAGGCACCTCGGTTTGATTTAGGACCAGCACACTTGGTGCAGCACTGATCCCAGCACTGAGGGTCTGGCTCCGACCAGCACAGCCTCCCAGAGCCTTCCCGGGAACCACACACCACTTCTGCCCTTCCCCAGCTCTTTCATCATGTCTTGTTTACGTTTGGGTCCCATATATCATGTATGAATGTAGGTCATTGCAAAGACCGTGCCTCAGCAAACTGTGAAATCTCAGCTTAGCCTCTTGTCTTACGTGCAAGAGGATTTTCTCACCTCCTACCTCTCCAGGCTGCTGCTACTTTGAGTTCTTCCTTCTCAGTGAGTCTGTGCTCCCCAGCAAGTGTCAGGAAAACTCACTGCAGCAGTGATGGTAAATACCCTCTGACAATGTAAACATTGCAGGCTCCAGACCTCCTCGGGAAGAGGAGTTTGAGTTGTGACAAACTCCAGCACCTCACATGAATATCTTTCATGTAACTACCTATCCACCATCCCCAATGCCATTAAAAAGCCCCTTTAGCATGTCTCCCTTCTGTCCACTGGGGTGTAAAGAAAATCAATGCCTTGTATACATAAGGCATCGATATTCTTGCAAGCAGTGGCATAGCTCCCCATTCGTGTTGGTGTCAGCGGGAGCAGGATCCATCGTTCTGGCTCTTTATTGCTGGGTGGGCAAAGTCAAAAAAGCAAAACAACGCATCCATGTACTGAGAATGAAACAAGGGCTTGTCGGCTGGGAACTGGCAGCATATGAAATCTACTTCTACCGTTGTCTCAGCAGCACAGCAGCTGAACTGGCTGTATTTTTGGCAGAAAACCTTCCTCCGTCTTTCACTCGTGGTCAGTACGTGCTTCACCAAAGCCTAACGCAGTCTGAATGACGCCAAGCTGTGAAACCCCCTGGGTGCTCAGAGGTGCCACACCACATTTCCAAACACCCCACTGACAACAGCTGGCCAGCAGGATGTGATGAAGAGATCGATGGAGCCATCGAGTGAGATGATTTAATGTATTGGCCATGTTAAACGTGCAGCAGCAGGGTCTGAGCTGACCTCCACAACGGCCAAGGCTGCAGCAACAGATTCGTCCCCCAGCTCTTCAAGCCATGCTGTGACTCCTGCACCTTCTTACCTCCACCCCAACAAGGCTTCTAAGCCAACAGGACGTTGTTTTGCTCTGTGCTAAATAAAGGTAGCTCCTAACAAGAGCTCTTGGTCTCTGACCCAGCAGCTCATGTATTTTGGGGTGGGTTGAAGATGTGGGGTGCAAACGCTCAGCGCTGCAGCACTGCAACTGCTGACTAACACCCCACCTGCTAAAAACTTGTTATTTGTATTCTGCATGCAGGTTTCCTCTGTTTGCACACATTTATATTAGGCCTTAATAGCCTTCACTGAAGTATTTTCAGGTTCTGCAGAATAACAAAATGCCAAAGGAAGCCTAAAATGTTGGGTTCCTAATGTCCTTCCTCAGATTTCAGCTTTTTAGACAGCACATCAGAAAAGGAACATAATGAAGCTGCTATTATTACTAATGCCTTCCACATTATTTGAGTTGCAGGGAACAATTAAATGGCATAAATGACATGCTGCTACACTTGGGTACGCTGCCAAACTGCAGCTTGATTCACCTTCTCTCCTCTACTTCTGTTCTTCCCCACCTGCCCCCTGTCAGAAGGCAAGGCACAGCCGGTTTGCTCGGCTTCCTCTGAAATTCAAATCAAAGAAAACTCCAAACGCTCCAAGTTCCTTTCAGAAAAATAAAACAAAATGAGTGCAGAAAATGTCACCTTCCAGATGCTTTTGCCCCATAACAGTGGCAGACCCTTGATGCCTCTGGTGCAGGGCAAATTGCACAGCAGCTCTCCGTGACGGAAGGAGACCCACCTTGCACCCGGCTGCCTGTTCTGCTGCTGAAGAGCCCGGCAGGTCTCCTCAGTTCTCTGTCCAAGCTTTTATGAGCCAGACTCATTAATCACCTCTCCCTTACCAAGACAGACCTCACTACACACTCCCTGCTTGCCAGCTCTGGATCGAAAAGAGACGAATGCGGTTCCCACGCTTTTGACCTGAGGTTTCTTGGAGCTTTAGGTTTTGCGGCCCTCTGTGGAGGATGGTTATGTCCTGACCAACCTGTGAAGCCCTGATTAAGAGATGGAGCTCTGTGAGGTCTTTCCTGTGGCTCAGGCTTCACAGGTTGGCATGAGCTGCAAGCTCAGCCTCACAGAAAGCCAGCCGGCCGTGCAGCAGGTAGCGATGCCAAGCCCAGCCACACAGTTAAACGGCTGAATAATGCTGCCCTGGCATGGGGGTAGCAAGTGTCATTCATTTTATGGCTGGAAGCAGCCAGGAGAAAGCATCTTCTAGGGCTAGGAAGTGCAAGCAACACCACTGAAGCTGTTGGAAGGTTTTGCCTTGTATTGTGAAGTTCTGGACACATGGCTTCCAAAAACGGCATGTTCCACCAGTGCCCCGGGGGAAGCATGGCCACGGTGCAAGCACGGATTGCTCCAGCATCCTTGCACTTAGAGGGCTGTGATTTGGGGAATCTGCATAACTCGGCAACCTTCAGCCCACAACTGTCTTTATACAAGCTGCCAACTCTGTTTTGGATCTGGAGCCTTGTGCCTTCTTCACTGGTCTTCCTCCTCTACCTGGGTCTGACAGATGAGGACCAGGGTGGGAGGAGTATCTTTAGCAAGGAAGGCACCTGGCAGGAGTTGGGTCACTTGATGAGATGCAGGGTGGGGGCTGTCAAGACCAGAAAATTATAAAGGGCACAAGTGGAGTAATCACTGTAAGTAGCACAAGGTGGTTGGGAGATGCTTCATTAGCAAAGAGCTTGTGGAAACCAGAGAAGTTTGGTACTCTTGGTAAGGACACATATCCAGGGGTTTCCCAGAGACAGGTAAGGTAGAAAAAGGAGCTCAGAGGTTTTTTCCTGAGGACCTAGAAGATGTTTTGGTTTTGTCTTTAACTGAAACAATGGTGGTATCAGAAACCATATGTGTATGTATGCTTGTTTGCTCCTGGCACCCATCTCTGAGTGGTTTGGTAATGCTCTGGGGTGGAGAGAGGATGCCTGAAACATCCAGCTTTGATACTGGAAACGGGTGAGTGGTCTGTGACTTCCAACATTAGTGGGGTGGGATGTGGGGTGGTGATGGCACACCTGTATCTGGTCTTTAGGCTTGAATCCAGCAAGGAGGGCATCAGCACTCTCTTTGAAACTCCTGAAGCTGGAGTTTTGAAACTCCTGGAGATGGAGTGGCTGAGTGCAGTAATGGCAACTTGGAGAGTGAGGACAGGGTGTGTTGGGCCAGTACTTCTATATGGCTGTAGGGCTGTGCTATGTTCTTGTGGGTTTCTAGCAAGCAGAGCATGGAATTGATACATCGTGAGTGCTGTGTTCTGTATTTAACATCTAATGTGGTTTTTCTGAGCCATCTTGCATGTGTGTAGTCATTCTTGCAAAAGCCTCTTGCCTGTTTGCTTTCACACTAATGAGATATTCTCACTCATTTCTTTGTTACGCCAGCTCTAATTTCCAACTCTTTGACATGAGCAACCATTTTTCTCTGAAAGACTGAGATCACATGGCAGGATTATAAATTTACTCCTGAAATGTTCCATTAATAAATAATAAAGTGTTTATAAATATGCAAAATAGATTATTAGTCAATTCTACAAAATCTTGGCTATGGGAGCATAAAAGTGTGCCCTGCAGCTTGTATATCTATTATAAAAAAAGAGGAAGAAACTAAAAAGAAATTCAGGTTCCCTTTTTAACTTCCAAGCAGCAAATGCTGAATAATTTACTTCTGATAGTGATGATGTTAAAAGCAAATAATTTGTTTCCTTGAACAGTAACAAACAATGTGCTGCAAATATGCGATTTTAAAAATATTACATATACGCAGAGGGACAGAGTAAGCTGATCATTTGAACAGCTCATTAAATAGAAGCTCTTCAGCAAAAACCTCACCCTGTCTGTAAGCATCCTGAGTTGTACTTATTGTTTTATTTAAGCTTAGCAAGCTTCAGGAATGCTAATACTGCTTAAGAAGACCTGACTCTTAACTACAGGAGCTCAGACTGGAACCTTGAATTAAGTCACATTGAAGTTTGCTTGTTACCAAGCAGTACAAGCCAAAGGATGGTCCACGACACCCATTACCAAGCCAAAGGGTGGTCCACAGCCATGCAAGAGGAGAAGTGTGACTTGGGGCCACACTTATTGCTGTGCATAGACCATGGCAAATGTCACCTCTGTTTTCATTTATGGTGTAGCACAGCCTCTGCATCCCACAACTGCTAACTCTGTGTGCAAGCCTATGGTGGTTTTAGGGATGGGGTTAGAGCTGAAGCACCAAACAGTTGACCTGTGCCAGGGGATGGATATTCATTGCTGCTGTACAGGCTGGGCATGTGGCTTTTATTAGCTGGTGGGTTTGTGTCTTTGAGTCAGCGTTGGGAAACAGTGGGTCCTGAGAATCTCAGCAGTATTCTGGGTAACATCTGCTTTTCTAGCAAGGCCCAACCTTGTCAGTAGGTTGTTGCAGCAACATTTTACCTCGTTAGTCCAAAAGAAACAGCCTTATTTCTCCTTATCCATAGCTTTATCCACAAAGGCATTGCTAATATATAACTGCAGGTATCCCACAACAGTTGGGGATGAGAGTAAGGTAACTGGGAAGCTGGTGGCATAAGTATCAGAGGAAGCTGGATGGCAAATGGGGCAGGAGGGGAAGAAGGGCAGGGACCACCGTGTTCACTTCTGAGCTTTGTAAGTATTGCTGCACCATCAACAAGAGGTACTGGTCTGACCCCAAAAAAATTTTATTGGATCAGGGAAAGAAAACAAGAGAAATTGCCTAAATAGACTGTTTTTCCTGTTTACCTAAGAAACATCTTGATGCCACTGGGATCTGTACCGTAGGAGTCCTTACGCAAGGAGATGGAGAGAGCTGGGTGATTTCAGACACTGTCCAAAAGGTGCTGCTGAGACAACTCTGCTGACAGCCAGACAGAAATGAAGTGGGGAAATGTCAAATATTCTTGACCTGAGCTTAAACCTTTATGAATTGAGGGCTGGAGAAGAGAAAAGTGTCTGTAGAAAAGACCTTCTCTTCAGCTAAGTATGTTTGTATCAGGGCAGAGGCAGCCTGGAAACTCACGGAGGGGGGGGAAACAGCTGGCGGGAGGCAGAAGATAAGGAACTGATGATGATTCAAAGCATTTATTTTTGCTCAGCAGCAGCGCAGTGATTATTCTGGGCTGGCATCAGAGCTGATGAGGACCAGCCACATCAACCCAGGCCCCTTGTGTCCCTTTAACAGACTTGTTACCTGGCAAGAAATGCACATCTGAAACTCACAGCTGAGGATTTACTGTGAGCAGGGCCAGCAAGTCTGGAGGAGAGAGTTTGGCTTCTGTGATCCTATAGCCTGGAGTGAGTGGGTTTGTGGGAGTGCTGCCACAGTTATTTCACCAGCTTTTATACTTGGTGGAGGAGTCCCCAAGGATGCTCTGTGCTGCCTAAAGCAGGTCAGAGAAGATGGCCAAACTGGCTCATTTGGGTTTTGGAATCGGTGAAGGTCCTGAGCAGGTATCTGTTGCTTAACTGTTGCTAGGCTAGAATAACAACATGTACACTGAATTAAATTATCCAGAAGAGCCAGTGTAAGAAGCCCAGAGGAGTCAGGAAGAGCTTTAAGTAGATGATATGTGTTACACTTCATATAAAAGCCTTAAAATAAATCGACTTGGCTGAAATGGTGCAGTAGGTCACCTAATCTTTATCCCACCTCATCTTTCAAACCAACAGTCCTGCATCTGCGCACTACAAAGCTGAAACCCTGGCCAGGGAATCCTAGTCCTTGCTTCATGTGCAGATCAGTGGGTTCCTTCCATCACTGGGAGGAATGGAGAGGGCAGCAACAGGCAACAGCTAGGAGTGTATTCTCAAGCCAGGGCTGGCAGCCTTTGAAGGCTGGCAATTAAGATTGTAATCTCTTCCAAAATAGAGACTAAACATGCTGGTTGAAGCTTCGAAGCAGCTGTTCAAGCCCCTCAGGACCTGCCTTCCCCTGCCTCATCCACCCATAGCCTAAGCAGGTTCTCCCCTGGGAGCTGCCAGTCCCCCAATGTGGAGGGAAGCGAGTGAACATGATGGGTTATGAGAAACCAGCAGGAGGGGAGCGAACAGCCT
Source organism: Haliaeetus leucocephalus (assembly GCF_000737465.1). Taxonomy (NCBI): domain Eukaryota; kingdom Metazoa; phylum Chordata; class Aves; order Accipitriformes; family Accipitridae; genus Haliaeetus; species Haliaeetus leucocephalus. Next base: position 17,042,006 of record NW_010972775.1, read on the forward strand.
AGAAGCCAGCTTTATACCTCATAAGCCATCAAGAACTGCATCTGGATTTTGAAGTCCCTTTGCTTCTTAGCTTTAAAAGCAATGGCCACCCCTTCCATACTGCTTTCTTGAGCTGAATACTGTTTTTCATGAGATAGAAGTGCTGGTTTGAATTATATTCAGCTCATTTAATATACCATGAGCAAACTGCCACTGGAGAAGTGAGCCAACTGGGAGCTTAGCTGGCTGAGCTCAGATGAGTAGATCTCTCTTACAAACAAGAACTTGAAAAGTTTCTGGTATCTTAAAAATTGGTAATTGCCAGCTGATGGGGAGATGAACTACCTTCAGTGATGTTTTTGTGCAGCCTAGTTATAACCTACTTGGTCTTAAGCAATTAGAGCTATTCCTGTTTCATACTCTTAATGGAGCTTGTTGTCAGGCATAATTCAAATCATCACAGTGTTAAGCTAAGGTCTCTCTGATAGCACTTGACAAACATCACTGATAATTTTGCAGTTATCAGTATCAAGGCATCCAAAGATCACTGACACTAAGAGACATAAGAAAGGCACCCCCTCCCTTTTCCAGGGTTATAAATGTGTATTAGATGACTCCATTCAGTTAACCTCACACTTGCACACAGACTTGCTAATAAGAGCAGCAGCTTGTACGAAGGTGGCAAGAGCCACATACAGGACAGAAGGGAGGTCCTTGTTATACTGTGGCCCATGCAGAACTCTTCTAGATATTGGAGAAATAATCCTTTAATAGGACTCATTTTAAAAAAAAAAAAAGTATCTGATAACTTGTCTAAGAAAATCTTTGTTGTGCAAGATCTTAATTGCAGCTTCAGGCTTCCCCCATGTCAAAATCCAGAAAGGGCTAAACTGAGCCTTGCCCTTTCTGCCCAGAGCCCCAGCTGCAATCATCTTCATCAAGCTCTAGCTTTTCTGCTCTTACTTAGCTAAAAATTTATACCAGATTTTCAGTCATTTGCTCATCTTCCACTTGAGACCTCATCAGAAAGGTAAGTACACCCAGAGATTGCAGCTGCTGCCTTTCTATTACATGGCATCTTCACTTCTGCAGCCTATGCTAAGAAGGGCCTGTCTTATTTAGCCACAGCTCACCTTGATGGGTCTTGAACTTCCTGCACAAACCAGCTTTGCTGCAAAACAGCTGGCTCGTGGCTGAGGCCTGATAGCATTTTGTTAAGTATTTTGAATTAGACTGAGCTTTACTTTACTGGCAGGGCATAATTTAAAAGGCACTGGCTGGACAGCAGCTGCCTTTTGTTTGCAGCACTGAATTACTCTTAAGACCATTACTGAAGAGATGAAGACATGAAGGCAGGAACAATCACGTGATACGTGGGAGAGGAAAGAGGCAGAGCCGATTCATGCACAGGGTACTGCATCAGTCTGTCCTGTAGCTGCTCTATGGTCTAGGAGTGCCTGCACTCCATATAAAAATAGTGCAAGAGGAAAACAGTCTTCAAAGTACTGCTAAAATGTGCACAACAACAAACAAGCAAGCCTGATTGCCCTGATTCTTATCTCTTGCACTTCAGCATCTCACCACACCCTGAAAACCACAAGGCAAAATTGCTTCAGACACAGGGAATTTGGTCAAGCAAGACTGAAGTGGAAGGCAGTCTGCTTAACAGCTGTGCTGTGGCTTGGCCACCCAGCCCAGGGAGAGGACATGGCTTGGTTCACTCAACTGGACTTGGAGTCTCGGACAATAGGTCTATAGTTTGTGGGCTCCAAGGTACCGAACGTGGTTGTAGTCAAATGTACTGAGCTATCTTCCCTGTTGCAGAGGGTTTTGCCTTTTGAATCCAGATGTAAGACTAGCTTCTTGATGGTTGATGGGGACTTCGTGTGATTAAACGTATTCCTCTAACCTGCTGCTAAAATCAGTTTCCCCCCTTGTCATGCTCTGGTTCAGGGACAAAGGGACTTGCAGCCCTTTGAGGGATCACACAAGGCTCTCAAATTCACCAAACTTCAACAAGTAACAGCCCCTTTCCCATTCCCTCCCTAAACATAACACACAATACAAGGGGGATTTCAAGAACATGTTTAATGATGGCAGTTTCTACTGAAACATGAGAAGTCCACTGAAACTCGTCTTACCAATTTTTTCTTAAAAAGAAGCTTTGGTCACAATGACAAATTCTCTTAAACATTTTTTTAAAAAGTTCAAGCAATTGCACAAAACAAAACGCATGGTCCTGATATCTCCTCCCACAAAAACTGCAGTAGCAGAAACTCATCTAACAGAAGAAAAAACTCTTAATGAAAACCATAGCCTGCCACCCTGCAGAGATTATACCATGTACAGTGAATTAGAGAGAACGGTTACAAACAAAATGTTCAAATGCATTAGTGTTTGTGTGTTCCAGCTTCATTAGTGCTTGTAGACTTCCAGAAGTCAGTCTGGGCTTAAGACAAGCATTAGGATAGCACAAGTTAGTGTGCCAAACAAATGTTTGCAGTCATCTCCACATCTTTGGGGAGGGGGGGAACATGACACAACAAAACACCACACCACACCACCCCCAAAAAAGCCAACACACCAAACAATTACAAAGCTATCTGTGTATTTCTGACTTAATTCTGCAGGCAAGTGTGGCACACCAGCTTCTGGCTTCTCATATAAAATCTCTGGTGACAGGGCTGTGGTTGGAGTAAAGAAGCTGCAATTCTGTGCAGGGTTTTTCCTCTGCAGCACAGCATGCGCAAATAGGAAAGCCTCTAATTTGCTTGCTCTGTTTGACTCTGCTACTAGTCGGTAGATTTTGTAAGCAGTGTGCAAGCTACACAGACATCTGTAATAACGCTTCTCTTTTCATTTTCTGCAACAAAAAAATACGCCTTTAAAAATGCTCTTGAACAAAGCAAGTTTGACTATGCAACATAAAATAGCAGCAGATACTAAGACACATTACAGTCACAATCAGATTAAATCTGCAGTGTAAGATACACAGAACATTAAGGTAAAACACTCATGTAGTGGTTAATGGCTATTTCTTCTCTGATGAACTCCTAGAACTACCTGAACCAAACAGTTCAAATTATTAAAACTATGTTTTAAACTAATTCCTACTGTTAAAAAAATATTCATATATATACTATTAGATGAGTCACATCAAGTGCTCTTAAAATCTTAACTAAATATAGCTATAGAATATTTAACCAGACACTTTAAATCACATACAGCAACTTTTGTAGAGGTAAACATTGCCTCACATTTGCAACAGCAAAGCATTCTGATTATTTTCATGACCATGAGTAACTGGTGAGGTTGGCCTTTTATTCCTACTGAGCAGCTGCTGCTTCCCTATAAGCACTTTTTAGCTTATGGCACAAGGTTTGGGACCTCCCCGAAGAGCCAGAGCATCCCAGCGGCAGTTGAGCACCTCCATCTTCAACATCTTAAATATCTGGTCCCTGTCCACCATTGAGATTTGGCCATGTTATGGAAACGGTGGGATTTTTTAACCACAAGCAAGGGGAGTGGACGGCCTTTGCCAGCCTAACTCAGCAAGTGACCCGAAGTTGTTTGAAAAACTCCTGACTTGAAGAACTGACTCACTCTCAGAAAGGAGAAGTGTCCTTTATGCACCTTTTCCTCTCATCTCTCTCCTACATAACTTGGTCTCGCCTGTCTTCTGTGCAAAGAGAAGGTTTCATTCCCTCTCCACCACTCATCCAGAGTGCCTGATGCTCAGCTTAATGAGTTTGGCAGAAGAGTGGACATGAACATGTTGCCATGATGTCTGTTCAGAAAGGGCAGCCACTTCACTCTGTTGCCTCCTTCCACAAATGCAAACAGAAGCTTTTAACCTCTCTCTCTCCTCTCAACATCGTCACTTCTCTGACTTCAGAAGGACTCAGTCTGCCTAAGAAGTTCAATTTCCAGTCTTCAAAGGACTTTAGTCCTGAAGGGACACAATATTTCCTTCAGAATCATCCAGCCCAAGTCTGAAACCTGTTTTACCTAGGTGGAGAAAGAGCCCCAGATCTTATCTCAACCCGCAGCATCATTCAAGCTACTGGTCCCTGCGACTGACTCCAGCCAGGACACAACCTGCTCAGCCACATCCTCACCTCACAGCTGACATGTTAAATATTGCTTAGTAACAGTAATACGGAGTGACTCAAAAATCATTCCATGAATGAAAATAACATAGCATTTTTATATTGCCTTGATGACTAATAGTAACACAACAGTCTGCTGTGGGATTTTCCCATCCAGGCTGAAGTGGCTGTTTGCAAAGCCTTTGCCGAGTCATGGCTAGGGAAAGCAAGCTGTGTTATGGGAGCTTCTTTGATGAAAGTGCAAGGCTGCTGGGAAGGAAAAAAAAAAAAAATTCCCCTTCACCTTTTACTGACTGCAGGGCCCATGGGAACCACACAGAACTGGGGTAGGTCGCAGTATCATGACAAAGCAGTTCAGTGTTCTCAGCAAGCCTCAAATCCCAATAGGCTTTCAAAAAAAAAAACAAAAAACCACCAACCCAAAACTGGCAGCTTGCTGCAAGGCTGGTGCTTTGCCAGAAATTCTGCAGTTTCCTTGAGGGGTTATAACTGCAGGAGGCTAGTAGAGGGTCAAGCAAACAGTGGGACAATCCTAAAACAATTGGAAAACATGAGTTTCCCCAAGAAAAGCAAGGTTCCAGCCAGCTTAAAAACTGAAAATAAAAGGTGTTAAGGGGTGCAGTAAACAGTAAAGTCTGAACTGCATCTGTGGTTACTTTAAAGGAAAACCACAAAGTAAAGAGACTAAACCAGTTAGGTTTGCCCTTTCTAATGATGGCCTGGAAAGTGTACATGCTTGCGGTCTCCTAAACCCAATTCATCCAGATGCAGCAATCTAATTCTCATAGTGTCATCCCACAGCTCTGACCTCTGCAGCACGAAGCACAGCAGGGAGTGATGGTTAAAAATGCATCCTTGAGTTAAACGGGATTTGTCAAGCAGGTGGTAGGGGAAAACTTCCAGTTTGATACAGATTAAGATCACTTATATAAAAGCTTCCATGAAAAATAAGAGGTGTTCTTTCTGCAGTCTAATCATTTCACATGAGGACTTATTTTGCTTAGAAAAAAGGTAATATAGATGAATTGTAGACAACTTACAGTCAGCACAGGACAGTACAAAACACTGTTTTTACTCCCTGTGGAAGGGCAGAAAATTACAAAAATATATCTTCTTTAATCCAAGATTGTTGTAGTTTAGGGCATGCCTGATTCTTCCTATTTCCCTGTGGTCTCATTTATTGAAGTTGGTCTCATCAGAGCTCCTTGGGACAATGAGAATGTCATCATGAAAGCTTAGTGCAATTGTTGTTTAAAAAAAAATCAGTAGCAAGTCAAGAAAATTTTCTACATGAGTCAACCTTTCACCCCCTCCCCCCCCCAAATCCTACACTAAACATACAGTGTGGCATTTCAGCATGGCTTACATTTTTACCACCTAAAGTCATAAGTCCCCTCTGTAAGGCCCAAAAAATACACTACTTGTTTTTTTTAAAACACATGATCTGTTTAACAATGATCAAAGTTTAAGAGTGACTGAAATATTGAATTAGGATTTTAGAAAATAAGTCCTTGGGCAGCTTGGTTTTATCTTCTTTGTCATCTTCCTTCCGCAAAACTTACTTAGACCATGATGAGCTGCAAGTCAGTACACAGGGCTGCATCTTGTCATGTTTTAGTGACACTGCAGCCCTCCTAAAGCAAGAGAGAGCTGAGTTTGCAAAGAGGAACTCCGGTCATTCCAACACAGCAGTCTGGAAACCAGGGAACTGAATGGTGACGTTTTGGTCAGAAGATCCATAGCCTGCTGTACAAACAGCACCTCGAGGAGGTGAGGCTTGGTTTGGTTGTAACACTGCAGAGATGAAAGCCTCCCCTTTCACAGTTATGGCTTCAGCAGGTCCCTCGACAGCAGAATGACATCTTGCAGGGCACCAACACTCCACAGAGCTGCTTTACCTGGAAAGCAGGAAGAATTAGTACAGCTGTAGATTTGCAATTAAGTAGCTCACAGGCAGAGATGAAAACCCATGTGCAAAGTGGAAACAAAATCCAAAAAGCCACAAAGAAAAAGGCAGCATTATTCACTGTGATTGCCATCAGTTCCCTTCAGCAGTTGATTTCCATGGTGACACTGATGTGATGTTAACACCATGCCAGGAGAAACTAGACCATGTGAAGAAAAAAGGAGAGTTACAGCAGACAAAACCCAGATGCTGAAAGATCCTGTGACCAGCCACTGTGCAGACCAGAGAAGGGAGCACGCACACAGGGACTGCTATTTTACTGCACATGGAACAGCATCTTGGACCTCACAGTTTTTTTCGCACCAGTGCAGCCCCCTACTAACCAACACACATGGACTGTCCTCCTTGTTATGGATTCTCCTCCTGACACCCTACTGCTTTAACTGCTTCAGGGTTCAAAAACAAAAGCCTTAATAGGAACTTGTTATGCTCCATGAAGAAGACAAGAGCCCTCCCGTAGGACTGCATCACCAGTGTAAAATCGACTGAACAAGCCAGCAGAATGTGGTGTGCTCTGTAACAACTGTTACAGCCACATGAGGAAAGAACCTGGCCTTCAAAAACCAAACAAAAAATGCTTTTTCACCATCTCTTTCCTCCCCCGCTGTGGACCCATGGGAAACCCTTAACAGCAGCACCAAAGCTTTGGCAATGTGTTGTATTTATAGAAAGCAGCTGACTGTGTTAGTAATTTGTACCCCTTTCAGATGAGGATAAATGATACCCCTCCATTTATACACAACTTGTCTGCCTGCTGGGAAAAAAAAAAAAAATAAGCTGCTACAAAACCCAGTGCAATTCACCTAGCATCATCCAGAATGGCCTGCGGCTTTTGCTGGCAAAAAATCCATTAAAGCTGCTCCCTTGAGAGTCAACACGTTGCTGTAACAAGCAGACAATACCATGCTCTGTTCAGAGCTGCAAACAGTCAGGATCTGGAAAGGATGTATTCAAAGAGAAGACACCAATAGTGTAACTCTCATATTTTACAGAGACTGCCAAAAGACTCAAGCACATCAAAGGCTGAGCCCTGCAACTGTGATGAAGATGTTTCCACATAGTTCAATGCTATCTGTGCCTGAAAAAGGGATGAATCCAGAATCCAGCCTTAACATGTGGTGCATCTTTCCTCTAAAACATCCTGCAAGCTCTCAAAAGTCCCATGACGGTTGAATAAATGTTCCTGTCCTCTTCCCTCTGACTGTCACCACTCCTTACACATAAATCTTTCTGCTTTCAAGAGCACTTTGGAAGATGCATTCCTAAAATGCTTCTGTGTTTTGCTGGTGCTGCTGCTGTTAGAGAGAAAAATGACAATCCATGTGGAAAACAAACCAAGGAATTTCACTTAGCTGACAGGAAGGATGGAGGCTTCAATCTGCCCCAAGAAAAACTTTCTTTCAGTACTTATTTAGGAGCCTGACATCAGGACTGGGACAATTCCAGCTCTGACATTTAAATTCCAAGTTCTTCCCTGACTCCGGGCTCTCACGTGGCACGTATCACCCTGGACTCAAAATGCTCTGCGGGGATGGTTGTGAAATTTCACCCAGCTGGGCTCAGCAAGTGTAGCAAGAGCAGAACGCATTGCCTCCAACAGCTGCAAGTCAGCAGGGAGAGGAGACACTGCTGATATCCCAGATTACTGAAGTGCTTTCAAAGCCTTTCATGTGCAAGGCGCCACAGAATTTATTCAGTACTTGTTTTCAGTTTTCTATTAAAGCTGACAAGAAATCCCCCAATGAGCTACGCTAGAGTTAATAAGCTTAATAGCTAACAATTTTATTTACCTTTTCAGAAACTGGTTCTTTTTGCAGCTGTTTTATCTCTTTTCTCTTATTACACAAAACAAGCAAAATGGTCTGTGATGGGGGATGGACACTAACACCAGTTTGTCAGGGACATTTGCCTGTAACCTACTTTATTTCACTCCTCTCTTCTCGAGTATCGCACAGTGCCAACTGCCTGATGAATCAATGGCTTAGGTCCATCAAGTAGAAGATCATGAAACCTGTGCAACTTTCCCTTGCCTTCTTGAAAGAAAGTGCTAAAGGAGCACAGGGGGGAGGGATATCTTAAAATCAAGATCTGTTGGTGGGATGAGAAAGAGCACACTTGGAGGATGGGATTTAGCTTTCCACTAACTCATTTTCCAAGGTGTGCAGCAAGTGTAATCCCATCATAAAACATGAAAAATACCTGACATCTGGGAAGTGATGACCAATACAGTTCATATGGTCCAAAAATCTTTTCGGCCTTCAGCAGCACAGATTGAACTGGCAATCAAAAAACAAAGACCCTTTCCATGTTCACTTGCTTTCTTTGTGTAGTTCTGTAATAATTTCAGAACAATTCCTCAACTTCTTATCCAAATGCCTCTTTCAATACCAGAGCAAATACATACAGAAAACCATCCTCCATATTAAAAAAAAAAACAGTTTCTGTGAAGCTTTTCAAGGAGGTGTTAATGTCTAAATGATCTGGCATCTTTGATCTTTGACAATCTTTTACACCTTCAGCCTCGTGTCACACAGAAATTGTGCTTGCAGGATTAGAGAGACCATCGACAGAACTGCTTCCCTGCTACAGAAATGAGATCGCAAAGAGGGTGTCTATGTAATCCAGCGCATGCATGCTTCTGCGTTTGTCAGAGGCAGGCAGTGGGTGGCTTTTGCATCCACAGAAAGGACTGTGTTTGGTTAAGATTTTGAAGTGGTCTCATTAGTCTGCTTTACAGGAGGAAGGTGCTTATTCCTCATTGCTCCACTGCCCAAGGGAAGTGAGGAGTGGGATCTACCGGAAGCCCAAAATCTTAAAGCCTCCTGAAAAAAAAAAAAAAATTTTTTTTAAAAAGTAACAACCTTCATCCAACAGCACAGTTTACACTGTCTGCTGTTCTTTGATGCCTCATGTAAGACTGGAAACAAATCCACACAAGGACAAAGCATTAAAGGAAAGAAAATTAAATGCACGAGAACAATTGGAGAGGTATATGTTGCTTCTCCCCTGTTGCTGCTAGACAGCAACTGCCTTTTAATTAGAGTGCTGTTTGCATTACATGGGGGAGACAGCACAGAATCTCAATTACTCCCCCAAACATAGATGCGAGTGCCAGTACAGGTCTTTCAACGATGGGAGGGGACCTCAAGCAAACCAGCCCAGAGCATACCCACATCATCCTCAGCAAAGACTTATGCTGCAAACCCAAAACAAGACTCTATTTATGACCTGCATATCCATCGAGTAGGTTAATATTGCGGTAACATATTTAGTATTATGCACAGGAGGTACCTAATGTCATGGCACTCCAGGCCAGCTCTTCAGATTTTTCCCTACTGCCATGCTGGTGGTAACCTTGGAGATCTGAAAGCATAGGATTATCTTACAGTACATATAAGTAACACTTATAATAATAATGCTTACAGTCCATCACAGCCAACATGTCCCTACTGCATTGCTCTTTGGAAAACTGGCTCTTTCCACTCCATTCCCGTGTTTTCTCAGAAGCTTGTATTTTAAATATACTTTTGGTGCCTTTCTGGTGGAAAGCACTGAGCAAACACCATTGCAAATCATCACTTTATGGAGAATGGACCGTTTTCTGCATAGTTTCACAGCCTTTAAATCAAAAATGAACAGGACAAAAGATTCCAGCTAATTTCACATGATATTCAGGAGCCAGGGAGACTTTGAAAATTCTAGGTTTAAATAGCTACAGAAAGCTTGTTTCTGATGTAGATATGGCAGCACGTACGTTACAACACTGAACAATGGGCACTCCAGTCCTAGGCATACCTTTCAGTACCAGCGTGTCACAAAGAAATAAAGAATTAAGGAAATCAGAATAATGACTCTTGTCAGCCATGGCACTGCACCAGTGGATCGTGCTGCAGCACGGGGCTGCACAAGGTTTAGCCTCTCTGAAAGCAATCCCAGTAACAGTACAGTCACCAAAGCAGCACCTGGTCAAAATCCCCTCGCCAAGACTTGGTAGCACAAATGGGCCAGAAGTCTGTCATGCCATAAGCCAAGTAAGCGCCACTGCTAGGAGGCTGCTTGAATAAACCTGAACAGCTGTCACAACTGGTACTGACTGCTGGCAAGGATGCACCTTCATTTGAATTAAAAAATAAATAGATAAAAGAGAGCATGTGGAATATTCTAGCCCATGGGAACTTATCAGGAGACACTTGTCACTCCTCTGTCCCCATCACAACTGCTTCCAGGTTGCTGCAACTCAAGACACATTGCTTTAGTTGGCTAACAAGCGGAAACGGCAGTATGACCCCATTCCTTATGCATCAGCCCTAGTGACACCTCTGCAAGTTCACCTAACGCATCTGAACAAGTTTTGGGTTTCTTTTTTTTGGGGGGGGAGGGACGGTGGGTTTTTTTGAGATAATGGCAAGGGGAAGTAGTTTTCCTGACTTACCAATTAATGAAGGCTCTTTTAAAACTGTAGGCACTTGCTGAATATCCAAAACAAACCTACCACTCCAGTTGTATAGCTACCTGCACATATTTATAACTCCATTTATTAACCACAGAGAGGGATAAAGTTACCTCCCCTTACCCTGTCTTCCTGTAATCTGCACCCAGCTGCAAAAAACAAAGGAAGCCTTAGGTGGCACAAGGCAACTATCTCCTGAATGTCTTTTTTTTTTGGGGGGGGGGACACGGGGGAGGGCTGGGGAAGGAACCTCAACAGAAGACCTGGTAGAAGTTAGTTTACTGACTTACTGCAGGCATGTCCAAGATGCCCTTTCTGCAGCTCTAGCCCTCTCTTCCCATCTGAACACAAGCACCTATGAAGAACCCCCCGACTGGTTTAATGGGGATGTCTACAGTCAAACTCAGCAATTCAAATTTGCAAAGAAGTGTCTTTATTGGTGGCAGAAGATAGGAACTGTTTGGGGATGTAGTCTCTGAGCTGCACAAAGGAACGAGAGAGCTTGATACCTTTTACAGCAGATATATCCTCAAAGAAGGTTTCCCCAAATCAGTACCACTAAGGGGTTGTCTGTAAGATGATCTCCCCCTCTAAACTGAGGTAGCTCTGTTTGAGCTAAACAAACATATGTCTGAAACAGCAAGGACTTCAGAAAATGTGGAATTTAATAGCTGTTGCACTGTGGGAGAAAGGAAGAATTCCCACAGCTGAAGGAAGACTTGTTGGCTAAGAACCAAAAACCCCTACAGTCTCTGAACAGAGCATCACACAAGGTGAAGAGCCATTTCTACGTGGAGGAACCCACAAAGACCAAATAACTTTTGTGAAAGCATCAGCACAGTGTGTGCTCCGGAGAATCAATGTCAGATAACACAACCACAGCTCTCATGAGTCGGATGGTTTCCAGCAAGCTCTCTTCTTTGTTCAGCTACTATTTTACTATTAGACATCCTATCCTGAAGCACTGCCATGACTGAGAACCTTCTGGTCTCAGTCTTTGGAAAACCCCTCTGATCTCACTATCAAAAGTTCACAGAAAAAGTACCCAGTTATGAGGAAGAGGAGAAGGAGACATAGACAACAGTAGGCCATGGCAAGACAGATCTCTGCACTCTGGGTTTAACAAAGCTCGGTCCCAAAGTAAAAACTGCACAAGCTGAAATTATTAGAGCAAACACAGGGCAGCTACAGAAAATGGCAACAGTCAGGCAAGGACTAATAGGAGTCTTCTAATTCAAGAACTAATTATTTACACATAAAGGCATGACTCACACCCTTCATTGTTTCATAGCTCCCAACTATTGCCTGACTTTTATAGAGAAACAACACACTTATTTTGAAAATGACCAGCAGAGCGTGCGGTGGTATGTGTTTTAGATGCTGGCACACGTGCTTAGAGCAAATGCATTGTTCCCCCTTTCCAAAGGTAGGAGATGGGCAACAGGAGTAAAGTGTGGAAAATCTCCAGTTAAGAGTTGTCAAGGTCTGTGTTTTCATAATTAGGAGTGCTTATTTCAGCCAAAGTGAGACAGATTTTAGAGTAGGCCTTATTTGGATGAGAATGCAACTTGAATGCTGTGAATGGTTTGATGCAAATAAAAATAAGAGATGCAGATACCCTGATACCATAAATCAATGTGCAGCATCTTTACGTGCTGAGTTGCTATAAATCTCAGGCCCAGAATAGGCACCAAGAGTATTGGGTTGTCACACCACTTCTATCTCAAAAAGACAAACACATTTAAAGAAAGTTTGTTGCTAAGGGATAACTGCTAACACCACCAGCGAGGGACCACAGTCTTCTCTTTGTCACAGAACAATATGAGAGCACTCTGGTACAAACCCAGAGGTTGGTGGAGATTTGCCATAATTTCCCTCCCAGGCTCACAGCAATGGCAGCGCCTCGGAAAGCAGCCCTTGATCCACAGCCTCCATCCAGTGTGTGTGTAGACACTGAAAGCACACAGGAACGACTGCCAACAGCTGCCCGAGAGGGGAAGTTCAGTCTGTTAAACCTTGTTAGCTCTCTGGGGCACGTGTATCCCATTGTGCTGCTCTGCACAGGAAAGAGGAGGGCAGACAGCCTAGGAGTAGTGACATGGTTATTACAAGAGCAGGAGAGTACAGAGCAATGTTTGCTGAGAACAGGCAGAGGGGCTGTAAAGGAAAGTGATAATGCCTGGACAAAGTGAAAGGGAGACTGCAACTGCCATATCTCTGCCAAGCTGGCCCAGCAGAGAAAAAAAGAGCTGTCTTCACTAATAAGAGCTCAGTGAGCAAGTCTAACTGGATGGGCTCGCAGCAGTACCTGTATTTCACATCAAACACTGTTGAGTCTTCATCCTCATCATCTTCTTCGTTCAGAGGAGCCATTTCTACCCGCTCGGCTGGAGTGGTGATTATGTCGTACTTCCTGGTCTTCTTAATCCTCTTGCCAGACCTGAAACACAGAAGTGGGAAGGGAAGGATTGTCTTTATACAGTATTCCTTGGAGCAGCTGAAGCTGTTGCCACCAACGCTGAATCACCGCCCTGTTTGATTCAGACCTCCCCAGACATGAAGGCTGTAGAGCCAGCCTGCGTCCCCTCCTGACGCCTTCCCAAGGCCACCGTTTGTGCCCATCAGCGTAGAGCACAATTTCTTGTCAACTGCAATCCAGATCAACATCAGTCTTTCAGCCTCTGACAAACCAGAGATCCTCTGCCATCCAGGGCAGACATACAAGCACAGCAGCCCACTGCATGCTCCTGCTGCCACGCTCAATAAGTGACACGCAGGCTTAATCAGTTGAAGCAGCCAATGCTTTAGTGAACATGTTTAGATTAGAAAGCCCAGGTTAAGCCTTGGTGAGACAGGGGAATGTTCTAGGCAGGATTATAAGGAGCAAAGGGGTGGTAATGTTTGGGTACAAACAGCCTGCTGTCTTTTCTTGCCATCAGGCCAAGTTCAGGACTCACAGAGCAACAACCCTGAGCCTTGTCTGAGAAGCTGCATGCTCTACACTGTGTAAGTGCTATGAAAAATTATCAACTATCATTCAAAGCTAACTGTACCTACCACCTCTCCTCCTAGAGATGCCAGCCTTATTTTTCTTTTGAAATGGAGATGCTCAAGCGCATGCATGTCCCACAGTTTTGAGAGATCTATTTTCTAACACTTACTTTCAATTAACAAACACTTGCTATGTGGCTTTTCAACTAATTCTCTGCCTCTGGCCTGAATTGTGCGGATTGTTTTTATTTCACCTACTCCTTTCATGCATATTAGGAGGGTCACACTGCTCATGCATGAATCCAATTTTGTTATTATACATTAAAGAAGGTGCTGATGTGTATAGCTAGCCTTCGGGGAGAAAAATGGATGGTTTTGGTTAACAAACTGCAGAATTTTCCCCTTCACCTTTTATAAAACAAAACTGGCAACTGCCAAGCATGAGAAGGGAGCTGGTGCAGGCACAAGCATGCAGCCCATAATTTTTGGTAATCACAACTACCGGTCCAAGCAGGCAGCATGTCATGAGTATACTTTCACTGTCAAGGAGTCTTGCCCTGGCATGTCACACAAGGTGTGCCGGATTCAACACTGCCATTTTTGCATCAAGAACGCCTTTTAAAGAGTTACACAGTAGCAAGAACCAAGGTGTGAACATCACAGCCAGACTGCGACTCAAGCCCTGTGTTTGCATCTCCACCACAACTGTCCCTTCCAGGCTTGAAGTAAAGGAAATTTAAAATCAGTGAACAGCTCCGACATGGAAGTCTCAGTGCCTCTGCCTAGCATTGCTTTTGGGCAGTAGTCCAAGGCTGAACAAACAGGTCGCAGCCCTCGGGATGGGGCAGTTTGCATTTCCTCCCCGTTCTGAAGGCTAAGGTTGCATCAGAAGTGAGAAGAAAGTATTCTCCTGTTGTCTAATCTTTATAGCAATCTGCGCCGCTGTGTCACGTAGAGCATGGGGTGGTTTGTTCTATTACTGCTGCTGTTGAAACAAGCAATATTATATCTGATACAGTAGGACTCTTAACCCAAACACTTGAAAATCCTTTTGAAAACACTTCTCTATCTTATTCTGCTTCTCAGCCAAGACCTAGAAGCAAAGTGATGCAGGGAGGTCTCATCTTACAAGTAATGCACTGCTTTTACAAGAAACATTTACTCACGCTGTGAAGCCTAAACATAGACCAAAACTAACCTGTGTCTACCTGTCAGAACAAACCAAGCACAGCCTTACCACTTCGCCTTACATGTACAGTCTGCAGGGGGTTTCCATAGGTTCACCCATTTAAAACCCTACCTGTATATCAGGCCCACTTTATTTAGAGACGTTCTCCCTCATTCCCTCCATTAGAAAACATAACTTACTCTACGGAACTCATCTTAGAACAGTTAACATTGAGTGTTTGAAGGAATTACTGCAGAATAGGTATTTTTAGAAATGGAAAACTAGAACCATTTAGCCTCCAGCCATTAATTAGTCTATTTGGGCTACACTTTAAAGAGGACCTGGAGCAGAACTCACTGCACAGTATCTATTAATCCTCCACAACCCTCACTTAACTACAGTGCTTATTTAGAAAAGGGAGAAAGTTCATTTTGCTGCTGGTTTTTGGCTAAGCTGCTACAATCAGTTGTTTGCCATTGGCAAGGTAAAAGGGTCTTTCCTTGCCTCTTCTTCCTCAATTAATTCTACACCAGATTACCTAGCTAATTTGTCATTAATCTGTATTTTTCAGTGGTCCGTTTTCTCACACTTGCTCATTTGAACAACTCCCCTAGGCTTCATAAATACTAGAAGAATTACCCGAGCTAACTTTAAAGGAAAGCCTTGGGAATGTCCCTACATGCACGCAAAATAAGCCTGTCCATCAGGAAACCGGTTGTTGCACATTAAAACTCCCAAATCTCAGTAGGATCCCTGTAATCATCAGTGATGACAATGCAAAAGGAAAAGCACTTTATCCAGCGGGTGGGACCAGGCAGCATCTTTTGTTTGCAGACAGACAGCAGAGTCAGCAGAGTAGCACAGGGCAGGAACTACAGAATACAAATGCTTCATGAACTTTGGAGACCTCCTGGATACGATCAAGACACATTAGCCCTCATGGGCAAAGAGAGGATCTCCTTTCTAGCCACATTCATTTTGTGTCGGTTTTTTTAAAGCAAACAAGAAGCGTGCTGGAAGCTGTGGTCAGACTATGCCCCTTGCATAATGACAAGCTGAAACGCTCCCGAAGTGATTTAGCCAGGGTAGAAGCGGTACTGGGTATTTCAGCGCAGAAAACTGTCTTTCACTTAAAAAAATCATACTACTTCTGCTGTCTGACTTTAGCCACCCCACCCCCCGGTAATTAGAAGGGGATGCTACAGGTCTTGCACTGAATCATCGGGGGGGGGGAGGGGAGTTAACTGCAGCCAGGGATATTAACCTTTAACTTTAGACCCCACCAAAACCAGCTCGCTAGTGTTAACAGAAGGCAGGTGTAGCAAGCACAGCGCTTAATTGAGAGAAGATGAAGTGGTGTTCGCACACTGGCACTGCCCTTGGGCTCAAAAGCCTGCGGAACCATGCACCACACCAGGGTCTCGTCCATCAGAATCAGATGTACCCCCTCCACCGTGCCACGCAGTGCAAGGAGGGACAACATACAGAGATGGGCTGGAGCAAAACGCTGACTTTGTATCTCTGTATTTTGACCAGAGGCTATTTTGATCAAGCACCAGTCATATGCAGCACTTCATCCTCCTTTCTGAGGCATCATGTGGTGGAGTAACTGCTCAAGTCAACTCACTAGTTCATTATATTATTTACGCCTCTAATCTATTTTAGTCAACAATCCTGATATTCAAGGATAATGCTTTTCTTGACCCAGAGAGAGAGGTCTCTGCATTTCTTATCTAGCATTAACACTTCCTGCCAAGAGATACAGAGGGAAGGGACCATCCCTGAAAAAAAAGGAACAACAGAAAAAAAAAACCCTATCCCTTCTTAGCAGAGTACTTACTGGAAGTCTGATTAAGCCAGCTACAACCTTCCTCCTAGAACTGCAGCAATGTTATATCAGGAATGGAACTGGGACCAGTTTATTTGCTGTTAATGGTCTCCCTTAGCAGTTGAAAAAAAAAATTAAGGAAATATAAACCTGGGGAAACTCCAGGCTTACTACCAGCTGATGAATTAGGTCAGTGATATTTCATTACTGTTGATCTGTCTGGCTACCTCTGCTCTCTGAATGGTGCTGTATACAATGAGGTTAAACCATGAAGCTAAGTCCTCACATGTTTTCTGGATATACATTTCGCTGTAGCAAACTGAAGGTGCTGTGTTTTCTAACAATCCAGTCTTTAAGATGGAATATATGTGGCCACAAAGAGCAGAAGAGTCCCCTTGCTTAACTCCGCTGCTAATAGGATGGATGCATCAGAGACTGCTACTGGGAGTAACTTCAGGAACACCTAAATGGGATATTGTTGTGGTTCAATGAAGCAGTGATGTCTGTAAGTAATTAAAATACAGCCACTCACATCTGGTGGTCAGTACCAGTGCCAGCATGTACTTCCAAACATTATAGCACAGTCAGACCAATATCATCTGAGATGTGCTCAAGAAGTATCCTTGTTTTATAGGAGACAGCTATTGAAACTTTTATGATCTACCCAAACTCTTCAAGGCAGCGAATCCTACAATAAGAAACAGCATTCATCCTCTGTTGTGACTGTTCACATCACAGCTGTAAAGAGCCCAAGACAGCATGAGACAGTGATCCCCTCTCCCTTCCTTCTGTCAATTTGCTGTCAAGCTCACATCGAGACACTCCAGTCTTCCCAAAGACAGGACCTCTGAGACCCAGCACAAGTGTCCCATTTATCATTCTCTGTAGCCCTAACTAAATTACATGCAGCTTAAATTAAGCTTTCAACATAGGTCACAAATACGTGTTTTGGGGTTGGTTGTTTTGTTGGGTGTTTTTCCTTCTCCATTTAAGGTCATTTTAATGGTGAGTTTTTCTTTCCTGTTCCTGGCAGAGGTCTTGTCTTTGCTGGATGACTCTAACTGGTTATAATACAATTAATTTTAAATCTGTCAAACTCTCTGGGGTTAAGCCTTGGATGGCCTGGAGCAATTGCCCAGCTCATACAACAAAGGGTCTTGTATCCTATGATCATATGCTTGAACCTCTCTCCTCCACCTCAGTAATTTATACTAGTTTTGCAATTACTGGAAAACTAAGCTTAAAGTGGTATTTGAGGCAGAAATCAAAATTGGACAACAAGCAATGTAACAAAGCAACGAGTTACAAAATAAGCAGGTAGCTTCTCTCTAAAAATCTAGATAAATAGCAGTCTTTTCCAGCCTGGGTTCTGTTCATTCAAAGGCAGGTCAAGGCATGTAGCAAACACTTACAGCACACAGTTTTCTGCAGCTAAAGCTTTGGGTTGCTTTCAGCTGGCCCATTTGAGCAGCAGTAACTTAGTCAGTTTCCCTAGAAGGCATACGGTCTACCAGCACAGATAGCCACATCTGAAAAATTACATTTCCTGGGAGCTGATCCCACGAATTGTATTGCCATGAAATGAACTGAGCTGCACCAGGAAAGAGAAGTAGGACAGAATATGGGGGTAAAAAGGCAAATTTCAAAACACAGATCAGAGAGTGAATTTAGCCGCATGAACTGTTCATGTGTTTCTTGGTAATGCAAACTACCCAACTATTCGATTGAGAATAACATGAAATTTGGTCTGCTGTGGAAATAGTTTTGGTTTTGGAGCATGCAGTGCCCAGGGGTATAGGAAAGAAAGCAAGCCCAGAACTGAGCTTGCCAAAAAAAAAAAAAAAAAAAAAAACAAAAACAACAAACCCCAAAAAACCCTATAGCAAATTAGGTCTTGCCACATTCAGACAAGTAGGAGAGTCTTGGCTGGCCTTCACAGTCCCTAGTAGCGACAGAGAGAAAGGAAATTCAGACCACTTTGGGTAATACCATATTCTGAATCACAGGACCATCAGATGAATTCAGAGCATTAACACTCCCAAAAGGAATGAAGAAGAATCTCTGAGCGTTGTCTTAGAAAAGAGAGCTGGAGAAATGTATCATCCCTGCTTGAACAAAAAAAGGAAAATAATATATACATAAAAATATATAAAAGTGAGATGTATAAAAAAATAAAATTCCTTTAAAAATAAATCCAATGCCTGTGACAAGAATATCTGGCCCCTCACTAGTTCATTTCATCTCTACAACCCATATCTAAAAGGATAATTTACTTCCAGCAACCCGGAACAATTTCACAGTGAAGGTTTAATCAAAGATTGGATTTCAGCAAAATCTCTTCAATAGGAATCCATGACACTTCAGAAAAAAAACTGCAATGTTTTTTACTAAGTATGAACAAAGCTCTTATTCTGATGGGAGAAAAGCTTCACATTTATCGAGGGTAAATCCCTTATCTCTTCTGCAGCAGAATCTCCTCCAATCTATGTTGTCAGCTACAAGTGTGACACTGTACAAACGTACCTGTTGGTATTCTTGTCTCATTTGCAACTGGGATAACTGTTTACAAACAAGTACTCTGTCAGATAAAGAAATGTATTCAGAAGCCAAAAGCTTCATTTTCCATTTTCCTTGCAGGTTCTATTAAAGATACACAAGAGATCTCAGAGGGTGAGGGGTTTTTTTACATATCTTTAATGCTGCATTAACTGTGATCAGTTGCATAACGATGACTTTGGCATGGGAGAATTAATCCATCGTTCCCAAGGTGACTTTAACCTGGACCTGGTTTTGCTGATTATGGTATAGGGAAAGGTCTTTAAAGGCTATCAGTTTGCTTTCTTTAGCTAGAAACGTTCAGCCTTACGCTAGGTCTCCTTAACACAAGGTCTCGCTTTATACCCAGAAGAAACCGAGGCAGAGGAAATAAACTCTCCAAGATCAGGGAGCACTAGGAGTAGAAACTTAAGCTTTTCATTCTGCACTTAGTTATAGGCTTCCTAATTCCAGCTCATATACCTACTACCAATTGTGCTGTGCTTGTCCATCATACTGATTAACAAAAGTTATCTTCAATATTTTACTGGGTTCTCATAAATCACCTCGCTTTAATGAGTAAATTTATTTGCACTGTCTTTTGCCAGCTGCTGCAACACATAAGAAGAATTTAGTTAAATGTCTATTTCTTTAGAAGGTATCGGTTCTTATCATTTTGGCCTTTAAGACCACATTTTATAATACTACCATTGTGAACACTGTCCTTCCTACACAGAATTAATTCAGAAGCGGGAGACGCAGAGGATTTCAGCTGCAGCCATCATGTAAATCACAAAGGAGCTGCCTGAAGACAGAACAAGGAAGAATTTGCCAACTCCACTTGTTCGACTACTTCTGTCACCTGAGACATGGCGCTCACCTCCTCCCTGCCACCCAGAGCCAGCTGCTCCACTCTCCCAGCTCTTTCCTGCTGCCCCTACCTAAAAGTCAGATGACTGTTAACTACTGAAAGTCTGCAATCTTCCTGGCAAAGCTGGGCACAAACAGGCAACAGCTTTTTATTTGTAGACTGCACCAGTCAGGGACAGCCTCTATTGCACCATGGGGACTCTCGCCACTACCCCGAGATAAATAATAATTAACACCAACAGTGCCAAACAGAGCTTTAGTATTTGCTTTTCTTCTGCTTCGGCAACAAGCCGAGAGGAAGAGTGGCTTTCTAAAGGTACTGAGTTTAATTTGCTCATGTCCCTCACAGCAGGAGACATTACACAAGTTTCAAGGACTGCCTGGATAACTCAAGCACGCGCCAGCACCAACCCACTCCAGCATGAACTGGCCCACGCTGGTTATGCCACGCTAAATGGATGAGATACGAGCACCAAGCAGATGCAAACCTCTGCCCAGCTTCCTGCTGCTCACCAGCGCTTCTCCCAGCTCTGTGAGGAACCGGGAGTTTCTCTCCTTCTGTGCCAGGAGCAGGAGCTTGCCTCCATCAGCGATCTAGCTGACTGAAACACTGGGGAGTCTGGTTACACATCAGGGTTCCAGTCAAATCGGGGCTGTGATCTAAACCAACATCTACTTTAGGTTACGCTGGACCTCCTCAGGCCTATCTGCTTAAGCTTCATTAAAACAGAAAAGAAAGATTTGTCTTTTTTACCCAGCATGAGTTACTACAGCGGTGGCATCTGCATTATCCCACGGGTCCAGAGGACGCAGGTGGCTGAGGCTGGACGGGACCTCTGGAGATCAAGCAGGGCGACCTGGCGCTGGCTGTCCAGGTGGGCTTTGAGTATCGCCACGGACAGAGACCCCACAGCCTCCCCTGGCCACCAACGCCAGCGAACCGCCACCCTCGCAGCAAAAGAACCCCCCACATATTTTTGTAGGTTCAGGTGGAGTTTCACACGCTTCGGTCCGGGCCCACTCCAGTCCCCAGCCACCGCCGTGGCCCCCACGCGCAGAACTGAGGCCCGCGTGCCCCACGCCTGGAAAAAGCCACTCGAGACCCAACTCCTGCCCTGTTTTTCCACAGAAGCGGAGGAAGATGCGCGGCCGGCGGCACCCCTACGACTCCCCAGGAGTTTCACGAGGCATTTACACGTGCCGTGCTCGAAGTCAGGCTTTAGAACTGCTATTAGTAGGCGCGGAGCCCAGCACCGCCCGGCCTCCCGGGCTGCCTCCCCGGGCAGGCGCTGGGAGGTCGCGCCGCTACCGGGGCTGAACGCCTCCCGCCTGCCTCGGCCGGCGGGCAGGCCTCGGCC